>NC_079508.1:52235774-52538623 GCF_030052815.1 Hevea brasiliensis
TTGGGAGGTCGGTGGGTTGATGAAATTTGGTATGCAAAAGAGTAAGTGTGATCACTACGGTATTTTATAGGCAATCTGAGGTGATGCAATCCTCACAGTAGTCTATGTGGATGACATTGTCATCACTGGAGTGACTCTGCGAGTATTTCATCTCTTAAAACCTTCCTCCAAACTCGGTTTGGACCAAAGACTTGGGATTGTTAAAGTATTTCTTGGGTATCGAAGTTATGAGAAGTAAGAAGGGTATTTTCTTGTCTCAGAAAATATGTCCTCGATCTATTAGCAGAGGCAGGAAAATTAGGTGCTAAGCCTTGTAGTGCACCAATGGCTCCAACTTTACAAGTATTAGTAGGGGATAGTGAGTTGTTTGAAGATCCAGAGATACAGAGATTGGTAGGAAAATTGAACTACCTTACGGTCACTCGTCTGACATTGCTTATGCCGTTAGTGTGGTAAGTTAGTTTATGTCTTCCCCAAGCTGTTGCTCATTGGGAAGCCTTGGAACAAATCTTGTGTTATCGAAGGCGCTCCGGGGAAGAGGTTTGCTATATGGTAATCATGGGCATTTGAATATTGAATGTTTTTGAGATGCTGTTGAGAAGATCTAAGGTTGTGAAGGTCAACTACTAGATATTGCGTTTTGTTGAAGAAATTTGGCGTCTTGGAGAAGCAAGAAGCGATGTAGTTTCTCGGTCTAGTCTTTGAATCAGAATAGAGAGCCATGGCACAATCAATATGTGAGTAACGTGGATACTTCAATTACTAGATGAGATAGGTTTTAAGACCTCCACACTGCGAAATTGTAGTGTGATAATCAAGCTACTCTCCATATTGCTTCTAATCAGTGTTTCATGGCGGACCAAACATATTGAGATTGATTGTCACTTTATTCGTGAAAAGATTCAACAACGATCATCTCAACAGACACATCAAAGCGGAGAGCGGTTAGGAGATATTTTCACAAAAGCTCTGAATGGAGCTAGGATTGACTACATTTGTAACAAGTTGGGCATGATTAACATCTATGCTCCAACTTGAGGGGGAGTGTTATGGAAAGTCAATCACTATATTATTTCTCTGTATATTCTGTATTTTGTATTCCTATTTAGGATTTATTATTTAGGATTTCTTCCTAATTAGTAGAACACAATTATAGGAATCAATTGTATATATATACCCATGTACAGATTAATTGACATTAAGGAGAATCATCTCTTTCTACAGAAGTTAAATGTTGTAAGTCATCAGAAGTCCCAAGTTTCAAAGAATGTTCAATTTCATCAATCATCCAAAGGTTCCACGATGAAAAAGCAAGAAGATTTGTACTGATATAGACAGAAAATGAGAAAAATACTATTCATGCAATTCTTACCAGAGAAAACCAAAATAATTGAAAATAATAAATGTAGACTTATTTCAAAGCATGTTTGATGCATTGATAGCCAAAATATGGGAGCAACTTGGTAAACAAAGAGTAAAGTCAAAATAGCATGCTATTCATATGCAACAAACGTGAGCAATATCTAGCAGACAACAAACAAAACTCAAATAATAATTTGATACTTATTTCAAAGCATGTTTCATGGACAGATATTATGGACGCAACTTGCTAAACATAACAGTAAGATGAAAATAACATGCTATTCATTCACATTTCTGACCAAATATTTATTTCAAAGCATGTTTGATGCATTGATAGCCAAAATATGGGAGCAACTTGGTAAACAAAGAGTAAAGTCAAAATAGCATGCTATCATATGCAACAAACGTGAGCAATATCTAGCAGACAACAAACAAAACTCAAGTAATAATTTGATACTTATTTCAAAGCATGTTTCATGGACAGATATTATGGACGCAACTTGCTAAACATAACAGTAAGATGAAAATAACATGCTATTCATTCACATTTCTGACCAAATATCTAGTATCCTATATATATATATATATATATATATATAGAGAGAGAGAGAGAGAGAGAGAGAGAGAGAGAGAGAGAGAGTTGACAATTCCCTTTCAAGCACATTATAACAAATGATGTTTTGCACTGGTTTACTGGTTACGTCACACAAAGATGAAGACTTGACATGGTGCACAAGCTAGAGACACAACAGATAAAATAGATTCTCATAAGGTGAAACCAAGCATCATCTGCCTTACTTGATTTTCAAATCTGATTTCTGCATTATTTTATTTTCGAATTGGATAGACTATAATATTTATTACACAGAATCTTCAAATAGAACTACATTATTGGTACAATAAATTTCTAATTACAGAACTAATATATTACTTCATCAATTAGGATAAATAAGACCCACTTTGCTCATCTTCAAACTGCAGACATTCCAACTCTCCAGATTTGAAAATCAGCAGCATATGCAATTTTGAATGAAGGGGAAAAAATGCATCCAAAGATGCTAAAAAAGGCCACATAGAATTAAGGACACCTGATGGACCTGCTGATGATATTCTTGATCTTTTGCCTTTAACTGGTGAAATCCCAGTGGCTGCCTCATCTGGTAGTTTGAATAGACTATTACACTGGTGTACAGAAATCATCAAGATTTCCCAACACCAAATAATGAGTCTTCCCAACATATAGTCGCTTTTATAGGTTCTGAGACATCAGTATCTTAAATAAACACTAACGGATACCATTCAACATAATACTAGATATCAAGAAATATTAAATATCAAGAACTTGACAACTGACAAGTTCAGCAGATCCAATATTTCTATTGGCAACGACCTTCCAGACAACTGTTTCTGATTCAGCCAGTGAGGAAAAATGCTCATGTGAGGAGCCAACAAAATGAGAAGCTGAGCTCAATGGTGAAGAGTCCAAATTATCACGAGGCTAGCCTGCATAACTACAACTTTATGATTGGAATCTTTTGTGATGACATGAATCTTTCCATGAAAACCAGCAAGCAGATGTGGAGTTTCTGAATCTGCAGAATCATAAAAGGAACTTTTCCTATAACAACTTTCCAAGCATCTTCTCTGTGATCATACACCTTGATCTTACCACTGTCTCGAGAACTAGAGGATCATATGAATATAGTTCACCTTCTACCACAATGCTCAACTTTGTACCTGCCTGACGTGCAGGCCAACCTTCTCCCATGCCAGTTGGCATTTCAGCCCAATTGGTTTCAGGATCATAAATTTCTCCCCCAGCATCAACAAAGAAGGGCCATGAGTATAGACTTTGAGGCACACATAATCTTCCCATGTATGAAGTCATCCCAGTGGCAATAGGCTTTAGCAAGTCTGACCAAAAGGCATTGGGGAACTGTTGAGATTTTGAGAATGGCATGCTTGGAACTTCAGACCATGTATCTGTGTGAGGATCAAAAACTTCAGCAGATTGCAGAGGAACTAATCCCCCTCGAAACTGAGTAACCCCTCCAACAACATATAGCTTGTTGTTCAAAATGCTAGTCTTGCAATAAGCCCTCCCTGTAGACATGGGAGTGATCTCACTCCATCTATTTAGGATTGGATCATATCGCCAGACACAACTCACGGTTGAAGCTCTAAAAAATCCTCCAAGAACATAGAGGCAGCCATCAACAGCACCAATGGCACAACCGCAAAATGGCATATGATCCGATGTATGGTTTTTCCCAAGCCAACTCCTTATAATTTCATGAATTTTAATGCGTGGCCCCACAATGTTCCACAACCAAAGCCCAGAAGAGCCATTCCTAGATTCTTCTGATAAAAGATTGGGCATTGGAGGCAACCTCTGCCATTTTCTTGACAAAGGATCCAAAGCATGCCATGAAAATTCCTCTTCAACTTTAGTCAATACATACAACCACTCTTCTTTCAATCCAAGTTCTTTTCTCAATTTAAACAGCTCATGGCTCATAATAGTTTCCTTCCACTTTTGTGACACCAACCTTAGATTGAAGTAGTAAGTCCTGGGAATTCTAGCAAGAATCTGGATTGACAACTCATCTGGAAGACTTGGAATCAGTCTTGGGCGCTTCTCATCAAAGCTCAAGGATCTCTTTTGCCTCTTGCAGCTGGTATCACATAAGACCTCATGAAACTGGCTGGTGGTACTCTTGTTACTTGCCAAACTCAAAATAGCCCCCATCAATAAAAACTCCCTGGTTTGCAATTCCAAATATGAACCTGGAAAATGCTGAAGAAGATGATGATGAAGAAAAATTAAAAAAAGGCAGCAATGTCATTAAATCAAAGCAAAAGCTAGATAGACAAGACAATGGGGTAGGAGTGAAGATAAACATTTATTTAAGGAAACAGTGTCAAAAATCTTGCACCTCAAAATTACATAGAATTGAATTATCACATAGTGATGCATGGTTTTCAGTAAAAGAGAGAAATCCAAGTGAAAAATTATAATTAATCCTACCCCTTTCCCTCTCCCAAATATTTCACTTTTCCAAACTTCCCAATCACTCCATGTTCCGCATTCAGATTTGAGAACATTCAGTCAACGTTCTCAAAAATTGAATCTATTCATCCACTAATTAAAAACACTCATTTCATACAATTGACTCATGGTATATATTGCAGAAAAAAGGCAATGAAACAAATTCCCACCCACCTACGACTGATTTCAACCACAAGAGTAAACAATATTCTATCACAAAAGTGAAAATTCCAGGATCGTCAAAAATTAAGACCATTGACCCCACCGACACACCCCGTTTACTTCATTACTCAAACAAAAGAACACCATTGATCACAAAAATTTCTATCAGATTAGACAACACACACAAGCTTTATATAAACAAAATGTTAACAATTCAAAGGACAAAAAAATAGCAGATTCACAAACAAAATTGAAGCTTTTACATTTACCCTTCAAGGATCGTTGAGTGGAAAGAAAGAAAGAAAGAAAGAAAGATTGGATTGAAGAATATTCTTACCTGGATAAAGCTAAGAAAAGAAGAATCAGAAGAGTTGAGTAAGCAACGGGATGAATTAAAGCATCTCTGATAGAATACAGGTACGCAGATTTAGATTTTGTTCCATTCCATTTCCAAAATATCTTTCAAAAAGTAGATTTTACATATACAGCGTACGCACCAGTGCGTCCCAACTGCCTTTTTTTTTTTTAATTTTCAAGCTTGACTGCTTGACGAATTTAATTTCTTAGCCTATTTCCAGTGGGTATGATTGTCAAACTCCTGTACATAATGTCTTAATATTATAATGTAAGAAAGTAGTTGGACGGTGACACGTGGATTTAAAGCAAGCGGCAGTTGGAACTCGGAAATGATGGGAGATTTGAATAAGGGTCCCATGTGAGACACATGTAGATCGGTTACTCAACGGTCACGATTTGTGTTAGCGTGTGAAGTCGGAAATGGGCTTCAACGTGATCTTAATGGACTGGGCTGGAGCAGTTCTAGCCCAACCCATTACATATAAAATGGTTAATTATCAAAATAAATAAATAATCCCCAAATCTTTCTTCTACTTTTTAATCCCTTCCCAACCTTATTAATAAACTGTGGAAAGGAAAACTTGTTTACACGAACATACATTAGGATTAAGAAATTCCTCAAAGGAAAAACGTCCAGAATCTATCGACCCATAATTTGTCTGCTTCTAGACAATGAGAAAGCAATTTTTATTAATATTTTAATTCTCTTGAAAAAGAGACGGACAAAACAAACTTAATTACAAGTGATAATTAATTAATTAATCCAGCTACACCACAGTGGCCATTGGACGAATAGTGAAGGACAAAGTAGCTGCAGAGCCAGATCGAGCCATGTAGGCACCACCATTTCTATGAGCATTTGCATTGCAAGACAAATAGAGTCTAATATCTTCCTACCTTCATACGTCAAACACTTGCGTACTTCTCCAGGCCTTTCATCACTTCCATTCTCAAAACTTGATTTTGGCACTGAAGAAGCCGATGCTACACCCATTAATTTTTCGTTAATTATCTTATAATCTAAATAATTGTCATCTTCAGTTTGTTCATCTGCTTCTATTTCTTCTTCTTCATCTATGTTTTCATGGGTTCCTTCTTTTTCTTCTTCTTCGACCGGCTCAAGATCTTGTAGCTCTAGCTCCTCTTGTTCATCATAATAAACGGAATGGCAGCATCTAACTGTATCATCCAAAGGTACAAGCTTCAAGATGAGTCGGCCATCTTCTCTATATGCTTCAAAGTACTCGTGATGCTTCACTCTCTCTTCTCTAAGGATCAATCTTCCATTAGAATAATGCCTAGTTAAATTCAAGGCATATGACCAGGCAAATTGCCTGTTCTTGCTAGTAAAGGAATAGGTGGTGGATATTTCTTCCTCATTTCACACCGCTGCTGATTTCGCTTGCTAAGATTACGATGATATGGCTGTTGTTTCTCCATTCTTGCTTCTGTTTCTTCTTCACTTATGCAGTCCAAGTAAACACCACTCTCTGTCCCAATCAAATCGCCCAACACAGAGGAACAAGAGGAGTATGATGAGGAAGTAGTCAGTGATCGAAACGACGAGGGAGAAGTACTGGAGCTAGATGGTGATAAAAATGATGATGATATCATGTAAGAATGGATAATGAAGCGATGATGATTTGGGTTTTGAGGAGATTCTTTTGGTGAGTAAATTAGGGTTTTGAGACCAGGAGATATTGGCCAATATTGTTTTGAATTTGAATGGCAGATGGCAAGGCTACTGACCATAATATGAATCCATAAATGGATGAAGCTACAGACTTTGCCTTGCCGAAAAAACCCTTTTCACTGGGAAAATCCATAACTGGTATGGAACACAGACACAGTAGAGACAGTTTTAATTTCCTTGAATAAACTCTAGCCGATAAACACCGGTGAAGAGAGTTAAGCTAAGCTGCAACACAACAAACAAGAGAAAAGAAACATCAATTAGATAATAAAATCTCGGGAAATTTTTTTTTCAATTCGGTTTAATTGGAAGAAGACAAATTAAAGCTACAATCGTCTGTTTGTGGAACACACGTGGTGTTACAGCCATGTATCTGGTTAAGGTTTACACCATTGATGCGGATGATCTAATGGAGTTGTATCAACCCATTTAACGGTGAAGATAGACAGTCTTCATATACCCTGAAGCCGTAAATAAAATAGAGAGTGGAAATTAAACTGAAGGTTTAGAACAATATTAACTTTTGGCCACAGATAAAAAACAGTGCCTCTGGCAAACATAGCTGTATTCTGCAAATTATTGAACAATGATGAAGATTCACCGTTCAAAAAACACCTTTGCGAAGTTTGAAACAAATATAAGGCAAAAAAAAAAAAAAACCCTTCAGACTCGAGGTCATTGTTGTTATGAACTTAATGCTTTTTTTTAAATAATAACAATAAAAAGGGAAAAATATATCAATAATTTTAATTAAATAAAATTTTCTATACATTTATACTTTAAGTAAACGACGATTTGAGTTTATTTAAAAATTTCTCTTAACAAGCAGCTCACACACTAATGTTTTAATTAAGAATGTCAACGTATATAGCATAAGAAGATTGATCAGTATTGACTATGAGTACCAAAATCAAGATTTATTCGATCTTACTGCAATATCATAAAAGAAACAAGAAAAATAAGCTAAGAGATGAATATCTCAGTGTATGATGAAACTAAAATTAATTTCTAATAATTGAAGAACCCACATCAACTGTTGTGAAGAATGATACAGTAATTATAAAGCTAATAAAGTTGGAAAAAGGATTGACAATGATATAGAGATCAAACCAAGATATTCTGCACAAATTTAACAGCATATAATCTAGATTGATAATATACAAAAATGTAAAGGGAGAAGAGAGAAGAGAATAACTTAATCTATTGGTATACATTACATTAGTTTCAGTCTCTTCTCTTTGCTAGCTAGGCGATCAAAATATCCACTTCCTCAAGCTCTGAGAGAAACGTAAAGGGAAAAAGAATAGAGACTAAACACTCTCAAGTCATACATGCATAGACTCAGCTTCTATATTACCGTCTCCAACCTGGATATATATAGAGAAAAAGTTGAGGTTAATAACCTTTCTCTGCCTTTACTGTCTCGATTTTTGGCACCATTACCCTGAAGGTTAGTATGTAGCCAAAAATGAATTGAAGTGAAACGGCTACACTTGATAATGAGGAACTTTGGTTTATCTGCAGCCAATGTGCTTTCCAGTTGTTGCAATAGATACCCAATTTTGCACACCAAAAGATGACACAATTAGAGGTATTTGCCTGTCAGTAAACCATGGATGGCCTTCGAAATCTTTGCATACAAAATGTTCACATAATAATAAGATCACCCTATACAGAAATTAACTATATGTACATCAACTGATTTTGTTTGGTTTTGGATTTTCTGTCATCCATGTTTGATGCCAAGTCTGCTTTTCCCTCCTCCGTCACTGACCACCTCTCAAGACACGTATAATACTGTTACCTATATAGTGTCTTAGAACTTAACAAACCCCAACATTGCTTATCAGCCATCCGATCTCATCAAGGGAGACGAGTATTATAATTTCTGTTGTGGGACTATGGGCTGCAATTGTTTAAATCAACGTGGGAAACATGTTAAATGCACACGTGGGTGATTAATCACCACATGTGCTTTACCTTACTCTAATAGAAGAAGCGTTCGCATATTGTCTCTATCCTTCTCTCCAAAAGTTGCCCCTTCGAATCTAACCTGCTATAATATCACTTGATTTTAAGATTAGTAGCTCAGTAAATGAATATTTGCATTTTATTATAAGAGCGGGTCAGGAATTTAAATATTAATATATATATATATATATATATATATATATATATATATATATATATTTATTTATTTATTTATTTATTTATTTATTTATACTTTCCATATTTTACAAAACCAAATAAAAATAACTAAAATAATTCCTAATAATCCTTTCTATTAAGTAATCTTTTACGTTATCTGGAAAAAAATATCTGATTAACTGAATCATGCAGTCAGTCAACCCTATCATTGATAATTAGCAAGTTTAGCAAATTAAGAATATCTTGTTTAGTCTTCTTCTGCCTTTACCATTTTGTTTAGTAAAGTAAGATATTTTGAAATAATTTTTTAATAATTTTTAAGATGTAGGGAGCTAGTTGAGAACAAATTTAGAAATTTTTGTTAGTGAGGGCATTATATTCAATAAATTCTTATTTAGATCCGATTTATTATTAATTTAATTAAGATAAATATATGGTGGAATCTACATGTTTATATTTTGGATTCATAATGAATTCAATAAATTAGGGAATAGTTTGATTAGTCTTCCATTGGATTCAACGGATAACTTGTTTAGTCTTCTTCTACCTTTAAGTTGCAAGGAGGTAGGGATAGATCAAGAAATTTACATTAATGGGACATTATATACACATGAAATTTTTATTCAAACTCAGTCCATTATAAATAAAAAACACACGTGTAAAAACACATATACCGGAACCCATGTGTTTTCTCTTGGATTTACGATGGATGAGGTGTATGCAAGTTTTTCCTTTTATATATATTTAAGAAATTTTTTTTACCTAGATTAGTCAATAACTAATAAGACATAAGATATATGATAATGTATATGTATATTCATGTATATTAATTTCATATATTAAATTTCAATGATAATAATTTTGAGTTTAATAAAAAGGCACAAAATTAGAATATATAAAGAGTAAGTGACTAATATTTAAGACTGGAGACGCGTATATAATTTTATAAGTGGGGAACTCAAATTATTATATAATTTTTTTAAAATATATTTAAAGGAAAATTTCGGGGGCAGTGTAGATAAGTGCCCCATTCCCCGCACGTTAGATTTGTCTCTGTAGGAAGTAGAAAAAACATTGAGTTGAAGTCTATTCAATTGCTTATTCTAAAATTTATTACTATTATAATTAAAAAAAAATAGTAACAAAACATTAAAATATAAATTATTAATAAAATATTTTATATAAATTAGTAATTAAATATGTAAAATTAAATCAGCTCAAATAATATTTTGATAATGGTAATGAAATTTAAAATAAATATAAATAATTTAAAAATAATTTTAATTGATAAAAAATTAAAATATTAAAGCTGTGTTTATTGTAGAGAAAATATAAAATATTTTTTATATTTTTTTACTGTGCAGAGCATTTAAAAATTTAATCAATAAAAAATATTTTTTTAAAAAATTAAATTATTTTTTAGATTTTAATAATTTTATTAAAATATAAAAATATTTATATGTATAATTAGATAAATACTATTAATTTAATATTATAATTAAATAATAAAAATAATTTTGTGAAAAAATATTTTTTTTTTAATATTTTTTTATATATAAATCACTTTTCATAAAATAAGTGAAATGTTAAAATTATCAATTTAATTTAAATATAAATATAGTGATATAAAATATCAAAGACAGATAAACTTTGGCTGGGAAACTAAGCCATGATTAGGCGAATCTCTATTGGGTGGGGTGGATGTGCAGTCACATCAAATTTCCCATAGTTAACTAGCGTACAATTTCATCCATTAACCAATGATATAGTTTCTCTCGGACAAGTTCACAATTTTCAATTAAAAAACACAATGCTACGCGATTGGAAAAATACTAAACGCACCGCTTTAATTGTTGTTTTTAACTGCCAAGTTCTTTTTCATTAACCATTCCTTCTTTTCAATTTTTTTTTATAATTTTGATAGGGATAATATAGTGATTTGCCATTTTTTGAACAAAATTCCTACTTTTTATATGAGAATAGTCCCCTGCTGTCTAGAAAAATGGGTCTAGATAGATCACGTAGCCCAAAAATTTTAATTTGGGTTTGAATTTGAATTTTTTAAATTTGGGTTATTTTGAATTTTAATAATTAATTGGTGTCGTATTTATTCTAAACTCATTTTTATATAAAAATTAATTTAATAAATTTTAAATTAAATCCTTATTTTAAGATTTATATAATTGTGTTTCTCTAAATAACTATGTAGAAATCTTATAGTAAATATTTAATATAAAGAAAAAGCCTATGATAATGATACCCTTCAATATTTCAATCATTCATGAAAATTTAGAATATCTATAAATATATCAATTAAAATACATCTCAAATAATTCAAAGTCTATAGCCAAAAAAAATATATCTCCACCCATTAATACAATCATGAACTTAATATCACATTCAATTCAAAATCTTAAGATAATAAATCTTTAAGACTTTTTCATTTATATGTCTCTCGCTCATCTTATCTTTTTTTAATGTAAAAATTTCACATTTGCATATTCCCTATAAGATACATTTGGCAGAGAGGTGTTGTTGGTAACCAGAGTTTTAAGAAAATTCTTAATTATATTCAATTCATTATATCTAAAATGTAAATATGTGAAATTTATATATTTAATATAAAAATCTTATTGTATATTTTATATATTAGATTCATAATAAATCATATCCAAATAAGAAAAAATCCTTAAAAAAGCTCCATAGTTCTTCGAGAGTATATTGTCCATGACGTCGCTAGAGATGTTAATTATGCTAGGCGTTGCTGTGCTTAATCTTGTGTTTTATCCTTTTATTTTCTATATAAAAAAAAAATCATATCTCAAATAGGTTTGAATTCATGTTCATAAATTTAATTTGATTTATTTTAGAATTCGAGAATTGACTCTATTTACTACTCACTCATTTGTTTTGATATTTTTATACTTAATTTTTTTTAAGTACATTTAATATAAGTTTGAATTTATAAATGAATTTAATAATAATTAAATTAAATATTTATATAAATTAAAACATATATAATAAATATATTAATTTAAATATAAAATTTTAATTTAATTATTCCTCGTATTCTATAGCCACACCTTTTTTTTTTTCACATATTTACCATTTCTCACATTTAAAAAAAAAAATTCAAATATCATTTCATTTGCTTCTTTTTTTTTTTTTTTTTTCTTCATGCTTCCCTCTTCCCCAACCCACCACACCCCCTTTCTTGCAGTGCACCCCATTTGTTTTGTGATTGCAAGTCCAATTTCAATTTCCAAGGATCTAATCCTGCGCATGCAAGCAGATTCACCAGTCACCATGCACCAAACCAAAAGCTGTAATCCAAACTTGAGCATCATCATGGACAACTGAAATCAGATATCAATGATTTGAGCAGTCCAGCTCACAATTTGATTTAATTAATTTAATTTAAAAATAAAATCACATTAATATTAGGTTGAATTGAATTATTCTTTTATCAAATCATATTAAAATTGAATATTTCAAAAAAAATCAAAAATTTTACTAAAAATTAAATTAAATTACAATAAAAAAATAGATTATATGTTTAAAACTCCTAAATTTTTAAAATAAAATTGTTAATTTCAATTCAAATTTAATCTATTAAATCTACCGTTATGTTTAGATTTGAGGGAGAAAATGGAGGACCTATTTGGGTCACCAAGGTCTTTTTTGGTATTGATAATATTCGAAAAGAATTTTTTTTTAAATTCATCTTAAATATGATTTAAAAAAGCAATTAATTTAAAAATATTATTTTATTAATTTAGAACTTTTATTATTAAAAAAGTCAAATTTATTAATATTAAATAATTTTTAATTGTTATTAATAATATACGATGCATGATAAATAAATAAATAATTGAAAGTTAATTACTAAAATAAAAAATAATTTTTTTTAAAACATCTTAATTTTTTTTAATTTTTAATAATATAATTATAATTTTAAATAGTTGGTGGATGAATTTAAACATATAAAATAAAAATTAGTGTTTAAATCAATAATTAAAACCCTAAAGACTAAAATGGATTGGTAAGTGGTGAAGGAAAGGGTAGGCATAGATGAGTGTACTTATCGAGGACAGGGCAACAGAGAGAGGAATGCAGAGAGATGTGTGAAAATGTGTGGAAATGTGCAGAGGCAAGGGCAGCCCAATCATGAGGACTGACAAGGACTGGCGGGAGATATTGGGAGGTAGCTGTATCATGATTACTACTTATCATCATCATCCCAATATCTAATGAATTCGCTCCCTCGGAAATTGTTCCCTGTACTTGAAAACCCTCCCTCTCTGCACGTTCTTTAAGGGCTCCTTCATGGAACCCATGCCACCACCCCCTTATCTACATGCAACACTACTTCTTCCTTCAATTCGTGCCCACAACCAACAAAATAACGAAATTCGTTCCCTTCTTTGAGTTTACTTCAATGGAATTTTTTTTATTTTTATAAAAGTTTAAACTCTAATAGGTATGCTTCTTTCTTAATCATGTGCAACTCATAAACCGCTTAGTTTAAAAAAAAAAAAAAATCTCAATCAATTTCAAATGGGAGTTCACTAGTACTGATATAGACAGAAAATAAGGATTAATTCCCACTCTCTTCAATCTTGACTTGGTACGTCAGCCTCCTGGAGCAAGAAAGGAATAAACTAAATCTATCTATAACGATGATTCGCCTCAACTTAATCACGCTCAAAACTAAACCATCCACATTACCCTTCACCCCAATTCTCCAAAAAAAAAAAAATTTTTTTTTCCTCTTGCCTTTTCTTGTCTAACCATGAACAGGCCTCATCGCTGGTAGTGGCACCCCAAATATGCAACTGGAGCCTGGTCTCACACTGTTGTAAATATTCAAGCACTTGAATGCACTCAGATTTCCACCAATCCCGGTCTCCGCAGAAGGTACTCTCTGATCTTCATACAGGATGTCCTTCACTATAATGCCATTACAACTTTGGAAATAATTGACACCATCATCATATTCATCGTCTCTTCCATTCTCATTCACTTGTATGTCATTACATTGATCTATAATGCCTGTTTCTTTCTTGTCCTCTTTTTCTTCTTCACTGCAAAAGTTCTCAAGCTCATTTTTTACTTCTTCATTGCTACAGTTCCCAGTCTCATCTTTTTCTTCTTGTTCTTCTTCTTCTTCAATTTGACGGTTCTCAAGCTCATTTTTTACTTCTTCATGACTATACTCGGACTCATTCTCACTGTCATCTAAATCATCAGCGTAACCCTGGCGATAAGGGGAATAAACTTCATCATCTAGAGGGACAAGCTTCAAGGTAAGACGGCCATTGCATCTGTGAGCCTGGAAGTACTCATGATGCTTCACCCTCTCTTCTCTAATAATCAATCTTCCATCCTCTGTGTAGTGTCGCCTCAAAACCCAAGGCATATGGGAAGATAAGTTCCCAGTGCGTGCGAGCGATGGCATTGGTGGTGGAAACTCCTTCATTGCACACCTTTGATCCCTCTTGCTACGTCTTTGACTGAAACCCTGACTATTTTCCACCTTTGATGATGATGTGAAAATATCATAATTGTTTTCAGATCAAGACAACTCTCAACGCCAATGTAGTCCCCAATGAGGGCAGAACAAGGTGGAGGCGAAGTGAAAGACCCCATAATGCTTGAAGTTGCACTAAATCTACCACCGTCAGAAAGTTTTTCTTCTTGTGATGACAGGCTCACAAGACACTGATCAATCTTGTGGGTCTGTGTTGATGTTGCTGAGTTTTGGATCTGCATTTTACAGGCAAGAAGAGAAGAGAGGGTTTTTGCCTGTGTGGATGTGGTATCAAGCTCAGTGCATGAAGAGAATAGTGTTGGCAGTGTGGCTAGTCAATAAATACTAACAGTTTAAAATGAGGAGACGGTATATGTTATCGAGAAATGCAGAAATTGAATTGAAGGTACAGAAAGATGGTGGCAGAGACAGCTAATACCTTGACGTCAAGATTATGTTCCATATGTGAATTGGAGATATTCACAATATGCTGCCTTTATAAACTCACCTGCAACGATTCAAATCGCACCACACATTAATACAACAATTCCCATATATAATTTTCATTTTTTTTACAGAATAAGAATGGGAGAAAAACTCACATACAAGACCATTTTAGATTATGTTTGAAACAAACCATCACTAAACTAAACCTGCGGATGCAAATGACGCTGATTATAGAGAGTCTGTGGGTGTATCATGTATGCATTCGAAATTTGTACAACTTGTAAGTACAGTCGGAAATTTATTTACACTTGGCTTAGCATTCTTTGCCACGTGCTAATATTTTGGGCCCACAAGGTGGATTATCATTACCATCATGATGAACCATCGACAAGGTCCACTAGTATCATATATATGGATAATTTTACGGCTAGCAACGTTTAGAAATTAGGATTCTTAGCTCCATCAACAACCCCAACAATAGTTGCATAAGATTTTATCCATAAAAAACTGAAATGCCAGAAGGAAGGATTAAAAAAATTAAAAAAAAATAATGGGTCCATAAAGCTTAACAGCAGAGGAAAAGATCTGGCATTGCAAACCTGAATGCGTAATCCAGAAACACAAGCTATTTGCATATATTATAATAATAATAATAAATACCCATTATCCTAATTAAGGAACTAATGGAAATTAAAACATCGAATATATAATTAATTCAGTTTTCGTGTTTTGAATTGTTACGCTGTTGAGGTTGTCCTGCCCTCCTAATGTTCTATGATCGTCAATTCCATTGAAAAATAAAATAAATAATTCACATTAATGGAACACAACCCTCTACAAGAACCCATGAAAGCAAATTAAAATAACAGGATTGGAAGATTATAAATCATACCAAAGAGGAATTTATAAAGATGGAGGAATGCAGAAAACAATAATCACATTTGACAAAAACACGAGAAGGAAAATCGACGAAAAGGATGATACAATGATTGTATATGATCACTTGATGAATATAAAATGGGCAATTAAGATAAAAATAAATTAGATGAATTGGATAAAAAGAACTTACCAGAGAAATTAAGGAAAGGAGAATAGTAGAAGGATGAGGATGAGGAGGAGGAGATGGGGTTGGTCAGTGCAGGCACATCTCCTCTCTCTCATAGGCGTTTCCACCTAGAGGAGACTTGAGAATAAGAAGATGAGCAACCCACACGACAACTCACAATATGAGAGACACAGACAGGCAGACAGGCGGCATATATAGGCACAAATACACCTTTCAAGATTTCCCTTTTTTTTTTTTTTTTTAATTTTCACAAATTAATTTTTATTTATTTATTTATTATAATTTCGAGTCATGACAGATGAATAAGAAACGTCATTTTTCAAAGGAAGGTAGATTAAAACTCTAATCTGAATGTTTGTCATGTATTGCCTATCTTTAGGCGAGGTTTAAGGGATTAGGAGGACTGTTAATCTGTAGAGTCGATCTCAGCCAAGGATATCTTTCACCTTAATTAACTATTTTAGGTGTTATTTTAAATTAATATTATTAAATTAACATTTATTTTTTAATTTAATTCCTTTAGAATGATCAATATTTATCTTTATTTTGATTAAAAAAATTTTTTTTTTCCTATATATATTTACTTGTCCTCACATTGTAGAAAATTACTAGAAGTCGCCACCCAATAATTTCCGGCGTTGCCCGTTGGTGGGAACTCTGCTAATCCCTGGAGCCTCCCTCGATTTTATTATGGAAAGTAAAACTCTACGTTTAGATTAGTACAGAGACTCTATTTTATTTTTGAGAATTAGTGGAGGGAGGACCTCGCTTAGCAATTGATGATATAAGCCTGAGCTGGATATATTTGGGCTTCGGCCAGGAATAATGTGGAAGATCCTCCCAACATTAACAGTAAAGCCCAACCCAGCAACTCGTAAATCCTAGTCTAAGGAACCAGTTATTCAACCTGATCAAAACCCGCCGAAGCAACGTATCTTGCCATAAGGTAATGAAATACAGGATAGCAAAAACCTCCTCAATTCATTAATTTAATGAGTTGAAAAAGTAAAAGTTTTAGAGGTTTTGATCTCCCAAAACCTTACATCTTTAAAACATCTTCCTCTAAATAAGCATGACATTTTAAAAATCTGCCTTTTATCTCAAAAACACTTCCCCTGAACAAGTTGTGAGTTGCACGCTACACGCAACAAGTACCCAGATCGGCTTCATGCCAGGCCAGGAGAGGCCATCCTCATATGAGCTGGAAGACTGAAACTCTGGTCGTTAGACCCCAAAAGTACTTACACCTAAGAGAATGAAGCCATGGAGAAGGTTTTTTTTTTTTTTTTTTTTTTTTTTTTTTTTTTTTTTTGGAGAAAGGGATACAAACAGAAAGACAACTAAAATGAAAATAGCACACTCTAAGTCGCATTCAAGTGGGACTCGTTCTCCATTTTTTCAGGTGATCTCCATGCATATATGTATGTGTAAAGTGAACTAGGTGAACTCAATAATTTCAAATAAGAGATAATTAGTTGGCATAACAATGCACGTAGGGGATAATTGAACCTCAAATTCTGTCCATGCTTCTATATATCGACCCAAAATCTTGGAACTTGATAAGAGGTGTATATATATATATATATATATATATATATATATATATATATATATATATATATATTAATTCCATAAATTGAATAGTCCATATCCACAAAAATGAATTCACATATCAATAATTCATCAAAAGAAGTACTAGCTTAGCTAGGTCCCGTTAGTAATGGGGCAAGGCACAGCCAGTTTAACAGAAGAATCACCAGTTTAACAGAACAATGGGGCAAGACACAGCCAGTTTGTAAATAAGGGGATCTAAAATCATCACGTGGAGGAAATTCAAGGAATAACTCAAAGTTAAAATAATTGGATTTGGATCTAAATTGCGCAAGGCATGAAGCCAGAAATATACTTCCCACATGCTGTTCCCAGATCATCATTGTTAGTAAGCATGGCCATGAAAGGTAGCCGTGATAAAGCATCAGGTTTTTAAGAACTGTGAAATCGAAATCAAGACAACAAAAGATTTCCAACTGTGAAGGCAACAAGTCCTCTCATGTGAAATCTGTCAGTCAAGCACATTAGTTGCACACAAGTTGGAAATATTCACTTCTTACCTGGGAGACATATCGACCCATGACTTTTGCATACTTCACACCATAGACGTTAATTCTACCATCCTTTAAAGGTCCATACATGCACTAGGACAATAACTTCACTTGCAACGTTCATCAATAAACTCATCATTAAAACCCGAGGTTATGAAACACACAGACACAGCACAGTATCATTCAATGATGAAATAAACACAAGGTCATGGCAACTTGACTGACTAGGAGAATGAAGTCCGCAACCCTTTTGAATTGGGAAATCAAGCTAATACGCTACTAGAATGGTTATAGACAGTGTGCAAATGGCAACAGATGAGAATTGAAATACATAAATTCAAGCAATAATTCATGGGACCATCATCACGTAGGTTTCTTTTTTGAAATTTTGATAATTCATGATTGTTTCAACCTAAAAATCACTTCATTTATGTATTTTGAATCCCCTCCTTAGTTAATTGAGCATTCCCTACGATTAGGGAATCCTGCGAACTAACATGGCAACTATATTTTTCTGCCAAGTTTGGCATTAGAGTTCAAATCTCATATATATTTCACTGGATTTTGTAACTGGCAAGTCCATTCCATTAGCAAGAAGGGCTATAAAATGAGACGTTAAGCTTCAGTATTTGGAAGAGGAATGATTTCACTCACTCTAATTAACTGGAAAGGAATTTAGAAGGCATGGATTTTGTGTCCGCGACAAACTTTCACCTAATTAACAGTCGGCCAAAGTTAGCTACGTGGCAATTTGCTTGCCAGGCAGAGGTGAAAAATGTGTTTTTTTCTTCGAAAGAAGGTGAAAAATGTGTTCTTTCTTAAGGGTGAGATAATTGAAAATTTAATTTTAGTGGTGATTTTCAACTAAATGCCTCCCAAAAGATTCAACATCTATGAATTGGCTAATTAGTTGAAACTACCAGAGTGTTTTCATCCCAGAAAAACCAATTGTAACTGTATAGAAAGCAAAGCCAATTAGCAAACACAATCAATTCGAACGGTGGACCTTGCCAATCAGCTGAGCATGAAAGACGAAAAAAATAAAAATAAATCGACTCCGCTGGGGATCGAACCCAGAATCTCTGGTTCCGTAGACCAGCGCCTTATCCATTGGGCCACGGAGTCCTTCTACTTTTATACCTGAAAGTAGAAATATGGAACATAAGCATGAAGCCAGCTTTCCAAAAACCCAATTCATTCCATAAATTACCACTCTCACCCCCAGTCCGGGTTTCTTTTACACGCATCACCTGTGTTCAATTTAATACAGGCCCAACTCCAGAGGCGTCCAAGCTACAGATAGCGTCCTAGACACAGGCAAAGCACAAGAACTGGAGGAGCCAAGATGAGGAATTAGACTGCAATTGCACTTGCAATAAAATTCCATTTGGAATCAACAGACAAACTTCGGCCCTGGAAAATGCCCCTTCAAAGTGGCTTAATGACCAGTTAGCTCTTGAACAAGCTTCTTGAAGGTAATAGTGTTCTGTAGCAACACCCAAAATTACCGATTAGCGTTAATTAATAGTATTAAAATTATTTTTAAAATTATGATGCTTCGAATTTAAACTTAAATTATAGTTATTGTATAATAATTTGGTATGTATGAAAAGAATTATCATGAATTGGATTTGGTAGCTTTTTACATGAGGGCGCACTTTTGGTAATAGTGGAATGTAGAAATATCATGCTCTATCTGATGAGGATACCCATTATTATCAAAAGAATAGGGCTCCAGGACTCCAGCTCCCGAGCTGCTGAAAAATCTATTTACCTTTGGGTTCCCTGATCCTGATGCATCAGTAGTGACAGCATCCTCATAAATTTGGTTCCACGACTGATTTATTTCTTCATTTAGAACCAGCAGCGGGTTCCAGGAATCAAGGACTCAATAGATCCATAAAGAGACATCTCCATGTAGCTTCCTTGGATTTCAAAATCCGAAATTGAAGCTCCTCCTTTGTTTATTTCTGGATTAATTAATTAAGGTCGAGGTAGAGTTACATTATTACCCGTTAACTCTTGCATAAGCAGTTATAAATAGTTTAAATGTTAGAAAGTAGAGAGAGAAATATTTTTTATATTGTTAGAATACAAGAAAGAAAATAAACGAAAAGAATGAAATATATAGAATTATATATATTTAAATAAATATATATTATTCTATGATAATATTTGGCACATATACGTGTGAAATTAAATAATTATTTTATTTTAATTTTTATAAATAAATTATAAATAGTGTATTTATTAACAAGTAGATATATTTGTTAATAAACAGACATGTCTATTATATATAAACAATTACGATTGTTAACAGATATATATGTTAATAAATGAATATAGTCACGTCTTGATACTACTTTCCCAAAATCTAAGTCAAATAGTTAAATTTCCACATGAATGTCCAGCGTGACAGTCAAAAAGTCAAACACTATTTTAGATGGTCAAGAGGTCGAATGAGCCAAATAAAAACAAGATTGAACAAACCTTCATTCAGTCAACAAGACGAATGAAAAAGATATGGAGCAACAACTATGCCAATAATCAAGTAGAGTCCGGATCTTACGTGCCGAGTAATAATCACGCCAACAATAATCTCGGAGATTCTGCCAAGATTACTTCCATAAATGAAGCAACAACTATTTCACTAAAAGGCCTATAAATACCAACCAAGAAACCTAAAACAGGTACGCATTTTCTCATTTTACAGTTCTCATTATAAGTTCTCTAAACTTTTTCAAAAATAATTCTCTAATTTGAGCGTCGAAGTGGCTTGCCAAAAGGTCATCCATCTTATCTTTTTTATGTATTGCAAGTTTATGTGGCATTAGGACTAGGCCCCCAAAACTCCCAGTAGCATCAGTAGCGTTGTCTGTGGGAAACTCAGATTACCGACTGAAAACTTACATTTGAGATCATTTTTTTCCCTTTAAACATTTTTTTGTGCTACCAGCAAGTTTTGATCTTTAGTCCTAATTATTTTTCTTGATTGTTTGTGTTTTTATCTTTTTAATGGCTGCAAATTTAAGGACCCTAAACAAAGGTATTATTTCCATCACCCCCATGTTGGGAGGAGACTTTCCTACGACAACAATGACTTCGAATGTGCCCTCACCCATGATCCCATCTGGTGCTCGAATTCCATCATACAACGTCATCATCCCAAATCAACAAAACCCTTTCCAAGGGATGGCAATAGATCAAGTGTACTAGTGCATCCAAGATGTAACACCCTCACTGTAGCAATTCCGTACATTCTACTGTTCAGGTGATCGGTGTCGGTCCGGACAGCTAAAACGTCTAGAAAAACATTTAAATTAAAGTGAGGAGCCATAATTAACTCAAATAATAATAAGAAAAATATAGAAAAAATTTTAGAAATAAAATACAATCAAGTTAAATGAGCCGGTGCCCTAGCGATGGGTAACCTAGTGGGAAGTTGCGGTCTTCACAGCTAGGAGCCCTAAACCCGGAAGAAAATTCATAAGATAATTTTTGGGACTCCAAAGAAGAGCCATTGAGGTTTCTATGGCATTAGAATGCCAAGAAAAGGCTTAGAAAAATTTTGAGATTAGTACAGACGATTTTGGCTTAATAAGCCAAACGGAGGCCATTTTGGTCATTTCGTCTTCAGAGATGATTTTTTGTCAACTTGTCCAGTTAGCTAAATAATTATTATGACATAAATTATAAATTAATATTTGTGAGAAAATAATTACAAATGAGCAAAAGAAATGAGAAAAGAAAATAAAATGTAAATTGAATTATTACATAAGCAAATATGTCATAATGCATAAAAGAAATTTCAACAAATTACAAACTCTAACCAATGGGAAATTCAAAAACCAATTAAAATGAGATAAATACAACTAAAATGAAGTAAAAACAAAAACAAATCTGCTACCATCTTCTTCATTTTCAGCCGGCTCCCTTCCTCTCTCTCCTTTCACCATTGTTGATCAACATTTCTAACTAGAATTCCTTAATAAACCACCATAAGATTTTAATCTTCCTTCACAAAACCTCTTCCTCACACCTTAAACAACATCTAGCTAGCAAAAAGAAGGAAAAAGGACGATTTGGAAACTTGGAAGAGAGATCAATTGAGATTAGTGTCCAATACCTTGACTCTTTCATTTAAATTCTTGTTAGAATGATAAATTTGAGCTAGGATATATGAAATTCCATTAAAAATAAATATGTTAAGGTGTTACCCTATTTTTGGTAGCCATGGACTTGCTATGGTTTTGATGATATCTTTGGATTAAATGAGTTAATAGGCTGCCCTTGATATGATTGTAACACTTAAAACATTAGTTTATGAGTTTAGTGCAAAAAAATAAAACTTCGGAATTTTAGGCCTAGGGTTTGAAACTCAAATATGAGGATGGATGCAATTGAACACAAAATGATGTTGTAATGGTTATTTAGTGACCATTTGGTGTAGTTTGAATTGGAAATGGAGTGATTGGTGACATTAACTAATGTAGAGAATTAGACTGCCTTAAGTGTGTATTCTAGACCCTTTGAGGCCAATGTGCTCTTGGGGACATAACTCAAGCTAGGTAACTCCAATTGGTGCAAGGCTAATTGGAGGCTAGACTAGACACAAAATGCAACATTTTTTGTGAGGAAATCCTGCCCAGACCACCTAAGTTGATCTAAAAATTGCTTCAATCCGGGTAACACACAAGCTGTGCCTGGAAAATGATCAAATGAATAGTGTTCATTCATTTAGTCATAACTCAACGTAGAAAGGTCCAATTGACCTAAATTTTTACCAGTAGAAAGCTGAGACATAGCCCTACAACTTTCATGAAGAAAACAAACCCAAATTTTGACCATAATATATCCAAAAACTGACCTGAATTCAATGTACAAAAACTGCAGAATTGATTCTGCCCAGAAATTCTGGAAAAAATATAATCCAGCCAGTTATGGTGTTTAGGCCATAACTTGAGCTACAAAACTCCAAATGGAGTGATTCAAAAAAATAAATGTAACTAGACACAATAAAGAACAACTTTGATACATAATATTTGGCCAAATTCTCACTGTAGAATGGCCTAATGGAACAGTAAACTCTAGCATCCAAAACTGAAATTTCTGATTTATTCACCATTGGTTAGAAATATGGATTGGCAACTAATGCCAACACTTTTGGGAACCAAAATGTGGTAAATTTATGTGATTAGGACTTATATAGCTATTATGCATTGGAAAGTCTATAATTTGACCTAAATAGTAAAATGAATAGTAACATTACATGTAAAGCATGAAAATTCAATCAATAACTTGGTAATGTGCCCTAGTACACATAGTAAGATTAGTTTGAATAGGTTGGCATGCCAATAGGATTCAGTTAGCAGTACTGCACATGGCATTATGCCATTCTGTGATTTTATGGCTTTTAGCCATTCTGATATTATGGTGATACTTGGCCTTGTGCCTAATAATTATTACAGCTTATTAGTGCATTACAGCATACCGGGAGATACATATGTGACCGATAGCGTGACGGCCCGAGGTATTTGGTACCCAGTGCCAGTTTACCCGTTTATCCAGTCTAGTCATCCAGTATAGGTTACTTGGATAACCAAAAATGAAAGTTGATAAATTTAATGAAATAATGGATATAATAAGTACCAAATAAATAAGACTACAAATAATTACCAAAAATTTATCTGCATGAGACATCAATATACACACAGCATATTTATTTTTGTTTTAGTTCTTTTTATTTTATTATTGGCACCACTAAGCATTATTGCTTAGCGCGTCACTTTTTATCATGCGTAGGTTCTGGAGAGACTGATAGAGAGCCCAGCAGACCACAGATCGGGTGAGGTCACAGATCTGCATAGAGTCAGAGTCACCTCTCATCTGCAATTCATCAGTGGTAGGACCTTTAGGTTCTTTTTGAAATTTGGTTTTTGCATTTTCTAATAGGTAGTAGTTTGTGATTTGTAAATTATGAACTCATGTAAATAATAAATTTATGTAATCATATGTTGATGTACATATTTTGTAAAATTTCTTTAATTAATATAATTTGAGAATATCTTCATGAAATTAAATTTGATTTTTATCTGAATGAAATTGTGGATTTATGTTGAAAACTGAGATGGTTGTGAATGTTGAAAAATTATTAAGACTATATTGATGGTTATTGGAGTTTGAGAATATGGATGAATATTTGGGAGTGTTTTTCATAGGTTCCGAAGAACTGTTTTCTCCATTTTTAGCCGGCACTTTGCTGAATTTTCTATAAAATTTTCAGAACCCCAAATTAAATTATAATTTCAATAAATGACTTAAATGAGTCAAATTTCCCAAATTGCGTTTCATCATCATAAAGAAATAAATTAAGGAAGGATAAAAATAATTGGGACTAAATATGGTATTCTGATACACAGTATGGCATATCTTGTTCGGTTATACTGTAGACGGGTAAGGGGTGTCACACAGGAGATGGGCTTTCCTTAGAGGTTTGATCCTAGTGACCAATGCCCCACTATAGACACCTACCCCAGAAATAGGAAAGGTCGTAGAAGTAGATTCGACCAAGACTAAGGAAATCAAATAGGAGATCATTCGATCAACAAATAATTCAGGTGGAAAAAATGAGCAGGTCACGGTGAGCAAACAAAAAAAGCAATCTGATGAATCACATCGACCAAAGGTAAATTGGGGATTAGTAAAAGCAGTTCGGAAATACTAAAAACAGGTAGAGGATGAAACTTTTAAATGGGAGATAAGTCTTCATTGTCTGGGCCAATCTTAGCTGAGCATTTCCTATCAAAATTCAAATTCCCCGTGCTAGATAAATATGATGGAACAACAAACTCGAGGGGCCACATGGCGAAATTCTGAACAATAGTGATGCTCTAAAATGGGAATGGCTATCACCTGTGTTGAGTGTTTTTAATAACACTAACTAGGCTGGCGAAAAAATGGTACCAAGACCTCAAGCCTGGATCAATCTAGAACTTCCATCAGCTCGCCACCATATTCAAGAATAAGTTCATCTCTTCCATCCTTCCAAAAAAGTTATCCTCATACCTTTAGAAAATCGAACAATATGAGGGTGAATCTCTGAGAGATTATATCACCCATTTTAACACTGAAGCAATACAAATTGAGAACCTGAATCATGAAACAACATGTGAAGCTTTGAAAAAAGGCACAAAAAATGTAAAATTTTTATACTCACTCATAAAAAATCTAGTGGTAGACTATTATCAATTAATGCAGAAGGCCCAAAAGTACATCAAGCTAAAAGATAAGCAACAAGTTATGAGGGAAGAGAGTAAATCTGGGCAAAATAATGAGAAGAGACAAAACAAGAAAAACTATAGCTCGGACGAGACTTACCTTGAGAACATAAACGAAGAACGAAGTAGAGCCAGATTCCATAATTACACAACTTTGTATGAGCCCAGATCTAGAGTACCTATGTGGATACGGAAAAATGGTGAACAAGTCAAATGGCCAAAGAAGCTCAACCCTGATACTGTAGGAAAGAGAGATAAGGGAAAATTTTATAGGTTTCATGAGGATCACGGTCAGGCAACTTAAAGATGAGATAGAGTGGCTAATTAGAGACAGTCAGCTCAGAAAATTTACAAGGGATGGTTAGGGTGAAAGACGAGGAACCACCTTCATAAATAAAGAAATCATCACCGAGAAGGATGAAAGTCCGATCGAGGTAATTAATGTAATTACTAGAGGTCCAAACACAGGAAAGGCAGGTAATAAGAGGTCAACTAAATCGAGCAGTGCTAAAGGACGAGTAATCCTCTCCATTGACAGAGACAAATTAAACAAGGAAACAATCACCATAGGACCAAAAGATAATAAGGTAAAACAACCACATTTTGACCCTTTGGTTGTGTCTGTGCAGATAAATAGCTATACGATTTGACAAGTGATGATTAACACAGGCAACTTAGTAAACCTCTTGACGAGAGAAGTTGTGGAGAAACTCAAACACAGGATAGAAAACCTAACTAAAGTCATGTACCCCCTAGTTGGCCGAGGCAACAAAATAGTCCCAGTATTTGAAACTATAAATTTAGCTATGGTCCTGGGTAACGAAGGATACAATAGAGAAATCTACACAAAATTTGTAGTAATTGACATTCCCTTGTCATACAACATTATCCTCAGCCTATCGATCTTAAATGACAATGACATAGTGATTAGCATGCAATGGTTGTGTATGAAGCTACCAACTCTTAGAGGGACAGCAAAGTATGAGGAGGCCAAAAATCAACACAGGAATGCTATAAAAAATCAACAAAGGTAGTTACAGAAGTAACCTTGCCAATTGAGTTACTGGAAAAGTCGAAAAGCCAAATTTCATTTAAACTAGTTGATCCAATAACAGAAGAAGAATTAGAGGAGGAAAAGAAAGTACATCTTGGAATAGCACTTAGCGAAACAAGTAGAGAAGCGATCATCCGAACACTAAAAATTAAGATTGCTACTTTTGCCTGGAAGGCGGAGGATATAAAAAAGTAGATCTAGAAATAATTACTCATAAGTTGAACATTAATCCAAAAGTGAAGCTAATCCAATAGAAGAAGAGATGTTTCACATTAGAATGACAGCAAGTAAATAAAACTGAGATTAAAAAATTGTTGGATGCAGGTTTAATCAGAGAGTTCAAATACTTGACCTGCGTTACCAACATCATTTTGGTGAAAAAAGCAAACGGAAAATGGTAAATGCGTGTCAACTACACAGACCTCAATAAAGTATGTCCGAAGGATTATTACTAGCTGTCGAGCATTGATAAGTTGATGGATGCAATAGCCGGTCATGCAATAATGTCACTAGTCAATGCTAAATCAGGATATCAATAAATAAGGATGGATCCAAAATATGAAGAGAAGACTACTTTCTTAACAAAATCAGGAGTATTCTGCTACAAGGCAATGCCGTTTGGATTAAAAAATGCTAGGGCAACATATTAGAGGCTTATGGATCAGATGTTCAAGGAACAAAAAGGCCAAATGGTGGAAGTAAATATCAATGACATGATAATAAAATATAAGAGAATGGAGGATCACGCCAAAGACATAGCCAAAGCATTTGATGTACTAGATAAAGTAGGAATAAAGCTAAACCTGGACAAATGCACATTTAGAGCAAGAATAGGAAAGTTCCTCGGTTTCATAATTTCTGAACGAGGGATAGAGGCAAATCCAGAAAAAATCTCAGCATTTGATGCATACATTTTGCATAGTCATTTAGGTCTAATTTCATAGCCATTTTATTTTATTATTAGTCATTTTTAGCCAATTTCATTAGTTATTTAGTTAGTTTTTCATAGTTATCAATTTTGCATTAATTTGTAATTTTTACTTTGTTTTGTAGGAAAAATGGTGTTTTTGAAGGACTGAAGAGAATTTTTGCCATTGAGGAGTGACTTCTACAGCCAAAGATGTCAAAAACAAGTTTTCAAGCTGAAATATGCATTGACCAAATTGTGCATAACTTGCCGCATAAGCTATGCAGATCTGCATAAGGAGAAAAATCATTCTAATACTGCGAAATGTGCATAAGGAGACTGCATAGCTTATGCACATTCACGCCTCCCTTATGCACTTTCACGGAATTGTGCATAACCTATGCACTAAGTCATGCAGTTTCGCATAAGTGAACCAGAAACCAGCCGAAAACTGCATAAGGGACTGCATGACTTATGCAGTCCCATAAAGAGTTCATTAATGAGCTGGCAGAAGATTCCCTCAGAAAATCCCTCCTCAAACACACCATTTTAGGGCTCCATGTCAGAAAATGCTATAAATAGTCCCATTTCCCATTTTAGAAGGGGGGACAAAAGGGGAAGAAGAGGAGCAGAAAAGGAAAGGAAGAGGAGCAAAAGGGGAGCTGAAGAGTCACTTTCACCTTCCACACCATTTTCAACCAAGATTTGCAGATTTCTTTCCTTTCTTACATTTTTCCTACATTTCTAGTGTTTAGTTTCTTGTTTCCTAGCTTAGATTAAAGCTTTATTTCCATACAAACTAAGAATTTCTTGTAAACATTATGAGTAGTGAGTAGTTTTATTTTGATTCTGGAGTAAGGGTTGTAATATTTGAGATATTTTGTGGATTTTGATTGGGTAATCCATATTTTCTGGTCTTAATGAGTTTTATTCATTTCTTGTGTGCTTAATGACATGCTTAGTGTAGGATCCCATTGAGTAATGTTCTTAATCCATGGTTGAGGCACCGAAAGGAGAAGGCCTTGTGATAGATAATCAAGAAATTAGACTTAATTAACTTAGCTCTAGAAATAGACTAAGGATTAAGAGGATTTATAGATTAATTAAAGAACTTAATGGGTCTTAATTAACTCTAACTCCACGAAAGTAGGATTAGATTGATTAAGGCACTCTTTGTCTCACTCGAAAGGGTATTCAAAGAATTTAAGAATTAATCTCCTTAAAACCCGTAAGTTCCACGAGATTGGATAACCAATTTAAAATCCCAAAATAGCTCGAATATGAAATCCCGAACTCCGGAATCGCCTTTTTATTATTGTTAATTTCTAATTGAATTTAATTACTTGCCATTTTTAAATATTGCCATATTTGAATTTGCTTATTTTAATTTGATGCAAATTTAGTTAAATCATTACATAGTTGAATAGATTGTTAATTTTGCACATATAGATTTCATACTCCAATACCCATCAATTTATTGTTTTAATTTCAAAATTAGCTCAATTTAGTCAACTTTTTATATCAAAAATTCAATCATTAACACAACTCCTCGTGGGAACGATATCTTTTCTATATTACTTGTACGACCCGTGCACTTGCGGTTGGGCCACATCAAGTTTTTGGCGCCGTTGCCGAGGAGTTGTTTGTTTAAGATTGAATTCTTGATTATTTTAGTTGTTTATAGTTTTATCTTTGTTATCTTTTCATTTTGTGTTTGTTTGTTCTTTTTCAGGTACTTTTAATCTTTTCAGTTTTGGTTCCTAAAAGAGACCTTGGTCATGCTACCTGCATACTACCCCCATTCAATATGAATCTCCACTCACTTCCAACACTTCAAACATACACCAATTAGTCACAAATGACCATTTAATACATTCTCACATTTTTGTCTTCCAAACCCTAGGTCCAAACCTAATTTTCATAAAATTCAAACCTAATGCATTCTAAACATCTATCCATTGTCTACACACATAATTCAACTTAAACAACCATTCAAATGCATCAAATTCATTCATATCAAACCCTAACCCTAGATGGACAAAATTCCATATTACTCTCCAAACAATTGTTTTCTTTTAATTTTAAGTTAAGATCTAAGTTACCTACACCAAGAACACAAATATTAAACATAAATTTTCAATTTAAATTCACTAACCTTAAACTTTGAATTTCAATCTTCAATTCCACTCCTCTTTCCTTCTTTCTTTCTTGCTCAATCCTCTTCTCAAGTGAGGTTATCAAGTTCTAATGGATTAATTTGGGGTCAAGGTAAGGTTTAGTAGGAGTTTTGAAGCTTGAACTCAAGCTTCAATGGAGTTTCTTCCATGGTGACTTAGTGAGAGTTGGGGCGGCACACTAGATGGGAGAAGACAAGAATTAGTTTTTTCTTTTCTTTTGAAGGTATTTTATGTGTATTTAACTTTAATTAACTTGGTCAAAGATTGTGAAAAAATTAAATTGGATTTTGACATCACCCATGATGTCATCCAAGTGATGTAATAACACTTTTTCTCTTTTTTTTTTTCTTTTTCTTTTGCATTTATTTTTCTATTAGTTCTTTAATTTAATTCTTAATCCCGAAATTTTTTTTTCTCCGATTTTATTTGACAGTCAGGTTAGGAGTCAGCTTTAGGGGTCAATTGACCAAATTGCCCTTCGCCGGTTCGACCCGGTTTGTAAATAATTCAATATTTCTTCCGGATCACTGACATAATTATTTGACAGGCTTAACAATTCTTTTTTATGATTTTCTTTTTTTCATTGTGTTTGCAATAGTCCTAAGGACCAAGGCGTCACATTTTACGGTTCGAAATTTGAGTTTAAATCGACATTGCAGTCCTTCCCGAGAAGGTCACCCATCGCTGTAACTCTCGGCTCGTTTAACTTCTTATGTTCTGTTTTTCTTATTTATACTTAGCTAATTGACAATTACTAATTAATTGTGTTCAGGGCTTATCTAGTTGTCTTAGATGTGGTTCTAATCCTCTTAATTGTTTGGACCGACACTGGTCATCGGAATCGTGAAATATACCAGGCTATGCAAATAGGGTTGTTACAATTCTCTCCCCTTAAAATAAATTTCGTCTCGAAATTTTACCTGGTATCAGTCTCTAAATAGTTATGGGTACTGTCTCCTCATGTCTTCCTCTCGTTCCCAAGTAGCTTCTTGGCCCGAATGATGGTTCCACAACACTTTCACTAATGGTATCTGCTTGTTACGTAGCTGCTTCACCTCATAAGCCAGAATCTCTATGGGTTCTTCTTCATATGTGAGGTCTGGATTTACTTAAATTTCTTCTACTGGTAGTACATAAGATGGATCTAATCGATACCTCCTCAACATAGACACATGGAAGACATTATGTATCTTTTCTATCTCTGGAGGTAGTGCCAAACGATATGCCAAAGGACCCACTCTTTCCAGAACCTCATATGGCCTAATGAAACGAGGACTTAGTTTCCCCTTTCTGCCGAATCTCATAATTCTCTTCCAAGGGGAAAACTTGAGGAATACTTTTTCACCCACTGCATACTCAATATCCCTTCTCTTTAGATCAATATAGGACTTCTGACGGTCTGATGCAGTCTTAAGTCGATCTCTGATCAATCTAATTTTCTCTTCAGTTTGCTGAATAATTTTGGGCCCAATCATCTTTCTTTCACCTACCTCATCCCAACACAGGGGAATTCTGCATTTTCTGCCATACAAAGCTTCATATGGAGGCATCTCAATGCTTGATTGGTAGCTGTTATTGTAAGCAAACTCAATCAAAGGCAAGTGTGTGTCCCAACTGCCCTCAAATTCAATCACACAAGCCCGTAGCATGTCCTCCAAGATCTGAATTACTCTTTCAGATTGGCTATCTGTCTGTGGGTGGAATACCGTACTGAAGTTCATTCTAGTTCCTAGGGCTCTCTGAAGACTACCCCAGAATCTAAAAGTGAATCTAGGATCTCTGTCTGATACGATGGATACTGGCACTCCATGCAGTCTTACTATCTCATCAATGTACAACTTGGTCAATCTTTCTAAACTACAGTCCATCCGTACTGGTAGAAAATGAGCAGACTTGGTTAGTCTGTCAATAATGACCCAAACTACATCATGATTCTTCTGTGTCCTCGGAAGTCCCATCACAAAATCCATAATTATTCTCTCCCATTTCCATTCTGGTAGTGGTAGTGGATGTAACAACCCAGTGGGTACTTGATGCTCTGCCTTCACTTACTGACAAGTTAGGCATTTGGAAACAAATTTTGCCACATCTCTTTTCATACCCATCCACCAATAATGCTCCTTTAGCCCCCTATACATTTTTATGCCACCAGGGTCCATGGCAAAAGGAAACTCATGTGCTTCCTTCAAAATAATCTGCCTCAAATCAACATCATTAGGAACACACATTCTGCCCTGGTGTCGCAGTAGACCATCATCTTTAATTGAGAATTCTGGTTTCTTACCCTGCCGGACTTCTTCCATGACTTCGATACCAGTCATTACGGCGACCATTCTAATCTGATCAATCAACACTGGCTGTACATGCCATGCAACTGTTGTCTGCCCCTCATCATTAATCTCTAAGCTGGAATGTAATGATCTCAACTCATGTACCATAGACAAAGGACTAACCCATAGACTTGTCATAGTCTTGCGACTTAAGGCATCAGCCACTATATTAGCTTTCCCTAGCTGATAGTCTATCAGACAATCATAGTCTTTTATCAACTCTAACCATCTCCTCTGCCTCAAATTCAACTCTTTCTGGGTGCCCAAATACTTCAAACTCTTATGATTTGTGTAGATATAACACTTCTCTCCATACAAATAGTGTCTCCAAATCTTAAGAGCAAACACTATAGCTGCAAGCTCCAAGTCATGTGTTGGATAATTCCTCTCATGCGGTTTCAGCTGGCGTGATGCATAGGCAATGACATTTCGATCTTGCATCAATACACAGCCTAACCCATTGTGAGAAGCAAAACTGTATATTCTTCACCCAGTGTAGGTAAAGTCAGGATTGGAGCCTCAGTTAAACACCTCTTCAATTCATCAAAACTCTGCTGGCATTTATCCGTCCACTGAAATTTCACATCTTTCCTAAGCAGCTGGGTCAATGGAGATGCCAATATGGAGAATCCCTTGACAAATTGATGGTAGTATCCGGCTAAACCCAGAAAACTGTAAATCTCCTTGATATTTCTGGGTGGCGTCCAATTAAGGACAGCTTCTATCTTACTTGGATATACCCTTGATACCCTCTACTGATACTACGTGCCCTAAGAAAGATATTTCCTTCAGCCAAAATTCACACTTCGATAATTTGGCGTATAGCTATTTCTCTCTCAAAGTCTGTAGTACAATTCGCAGATATCTATCATGCTCTTCTGCACTCCTCGAATAGACCAATATATCATCTATGAATACCACAACAAACTGGTCGAGGTATGTTCTGAAGATAGTGTTCATCAGATCCATAAAAGCAGCCGGAGCATTAGTTAACCCGAATGGCATGACCAAGAACTCATAATGGCCATAGCGGGTTCTAAAGGCAGTTTTAGGAATACTCTGCTCTTGTACTTTCAGCTGATAATAACCTGATCTCAAGTCAATTTTGGAGAACACAGCTGCACCCTTCAACTGATCAAACAAGTCATCAATGCGGGGCAATGGATATCTATTCTTTATTATCACCTTATTCAACTGCTGATAGTCAATACATAAGCGGAGAGTGCCATCCTTCTTCTTAACAAACAACACTGGCGCTCCCCAATGTGACACACTAGGGCAGATAAAGCCCTTATCAAGCAGCTCTTGCAACTGTACTTTCAACTCTTTCAATTCTGCAGGTGCCATTCTATATGATGTTATGGAGATTGGGTCCACACCGGGCATAACATTAATCTCAAACTGCACCTCTCTTTCTAGAGGTAATCCTGACAATTCATCAGGAAACACTTTCGGAAAGTCACATATTGTAGGGATGTCCCTCAGTGCTGGGCTCCCCACTTGGGTGTCTATCACATGTGCCAAGTATGCTTCACACCCCTTTCTGATCATCCTTCTGGCTAGTGCAGCTGAAATGATGTTTGATGACAGTAAATGCCTCTTCCCATGTGTTACTACATCACCGTATAGAGAGAGACCAAAAGTGACTGTCTTCAGTCTACAGTCAATCATGGTGTGATGCCTGGCTAACTAATCCATGCCCAAGATAATATCATAATCTCTGAAGGGCATTTCAATCAAATCTGACAGAAAAACATGTCCTTGGATCACCAAAGGACAGTCTCTATAGATTATATTGACCCGAACCTCTTGTCCTAATGGACTAGTTACTAGCACTTCAAAACTCATTTTGACACACGGAACAGCAAGTGAACTGACTATGCTAGCACTAACATATGAGTGGGTTGAACCCGGATCAAACAACACAAATACTTCTTGATCAGAGATAAAGAATGTACCAGCCACAATGTCAGAAGTCTCAGCCTCTTCTCATTGTCTCATCGTATAAACTCTGGCTGAAGCACTTCCTTGTGCTGACTGACCAACAGTGCCCTGACTGCCTGAAGCATTGCCTCTACCTTTGCCTCTTCCTCTACCAACCAGTTGTGAACTTCTGGGAGCAGGACTCTGAATAGATCCTTCTACAGTCGTAGGAGCTGAACCGTATCTAGGAGCCCTAGTGCAATCTTTTGCAATATGACCCTTGCCTCCACAGTTAAAACATGCTCCTGTTGCCCAATAGCATTCTCCCCCATGAATCTTGCTACAAGTCTCACAGGGTTGGGGAGATTGTGAACCCCTACTCGACTATTGACCAGACCTAGGGGGTCTCTGTCTAGAGAATTTGCCCCTTCCAAACCTTCCACCTCGACTTCTGCTAGGTCCACCAAATTTCTTCCTCTTCCCAGAAGTGCCACTAGGACTTTGCTCTACTGATTTTTCCCCTTTATCTTTCTCAGATTTCTCAGCTTTCTCTGATTTTTCTTTTGCTGGGGTTGCTTCTGATTCTATTCTTTCCAACTCAAGTGCTTGAGAAATGAGCTTTGAAAAATTACTGTGTCTGAATCCCACTACATGCATCCGTAGGCTGAGCTTCAAACCCATCTCAAATCTCTTGCACCTTTCCTTGTTGGTAGAAAGGAGATTCCCAGCATAGTAGCTTAAGTGGGAGAATTCCCTTTTATATTCTGCCACTGATCTATTGCCTTGTTTCAGACTCATAAATTCTTGTAGTTTCTTATCAACATATGCATCTGGGACGTATTTCTGTCTAAACTCTCTGATGAAGTCATCCCAGGTCAGTACTGGTGGTTCAGCCAAGCTGTGGGGGATGGTCTTCCACCAATCATAAGCATCCCCTTGTAGCAAAGATACCGAATACTTAAATTTCAATTCATCTTGGCAGTACAATTTCTTGAATACTCGGTCCATTCTTTCTAGCCATTACTCTGCCTCTAGTGGGTCTACTGTACCCTTAAATTATGTGGCCCCATACTTCAACAGCTTGTCATACTGTCTAACTGGAGCTTGAGGTTGCACCACAGTAGTCTGGGGTGGAGCTTGAGCAGGCATATCCCCAGCCATTTGTTGAAACATCGCAATCATCTACTGTGCAAACTGTGCAAGAAATTACGGCATTTGCAGGGCTAGTGCCATTGACCCACTAACATTCTGTAGAGCTGGGGCTTCCCCTTGTGCCTCAACTTCAACAGATTTCTCAACAGAGCGATCCCCTTCTTCCATATCAGTCTGGAGTTAGGATATCTCCTAAAAAAATAACACAAGGAGATTCCTTCTGTTAGTTCATATTTATGATGTAATGCACTGTATGTAATAAATAAGGACATTGAGCAGTTGTAATTAACAAGGAAAGACACAAATTCACAAGTTAAAACATACTTCAAAAAATTTGCTCTTATACCACTAAAACATGTCACACCTTACTCCTATGTAAGGCATAACATGATCCCGTAGAATACCTAACGAACTACCGAACCTCACCTACCGATAACTCATTAAGTACCCTACAAGGGATTTTAAAATCAATTTTCTTACTTTTATAAGCGGTAAGCATTTTCTAATAGATATTAAAATCATTTATTCAAAGTTCTAAAACTAGTAAAAATTTTTGTCCCATTTTATTTTTCTGCAAATTTTATAAAAATTTCGGCAGAGTGTTGTCTGTATTTTGAGAAAACAGTTCTTCAAATACCTGAAAAAAACACTTCCAATGATTTATCTCAACAACTTCTTCAATTTCACAACCATCCCAATCAATTTCAACATCATTTATCAATTTCAAAATTCAACAATCATCAATTTCATTCAAATTAATACAAAATACTTCCATTCATATTTCGTTAAAGACAAAACAATTTATATACATTATTACAAAAATTTACATTAAGAGAAATCCAAACCAAAATTTATTACAAGCTTTATACAACTCTATACAACTGCTCATAACCAATTTTACATGTCCATATAGTTACATACATCAAAATAGTTTTTACAATCAGGGTATAAAATACACCTGATAGAACTTCAGGATAGGTTGCTCTACAATCCTCAGCAGCTCACTCTGCTGCTCCTCTAGTCTCTATATCTGCGATAACAATAACAGCCATCGCTGAGTACTAGGACTCAGTGGTGCACAACATACTAACATAATCTTTATGCAAAATTTAAAACATATTTATTCAAAAATTAAATTGAACATGGGATATAAATACAAAACTTGATTTACAAGATTTTAGTTCAAACAATTTTATTTTAAAGTCTCAAAACACATTTCATAAAAACACACAGTTATATCATGCCATTCGAAACAGATATAATCTCAATAGCCAAAGGCTAAGGAGAAGTCACAACACAAGGCTAGCTAGCTCAAATATATGGGAACCCATTTTTTTTCTTCTTCTACTGGCACACACCTCAACATTTCAACCAGAGAAGGAATCAAAATTCAAAACTGATTTCCCCCACTAGTCATGCTAGTGAGGTATTCAAATATATGGTCATGACACTATGGTTTCAAAACTATCTTAACAATTTATCAAACATTTATTGCCAAATCAAACACATACAATTAAACTTTACAACAATTTAGGTCAACACAATTTGTTCATTTCAATCACAAAGTTGCAATCAAAATAAATCACAATTCATTTTATACAATTGCAAAAGAAATTTAAAGACAAATTTTATGTTGTGTACAAACCTTATACGAGTCGCCTTTTGGCCTTGATTCGATCCCTCGGGTTCTTTTTCGGTATTCTTTTCCACTGAAACACACAGTTTCACAGTGTTTCAGTATCATGACTTATCATAAATCCAAAAATAAATTCAAATTTACTTTTACTTAGCTTTAATATGCTAAAATTGGCATTCTTTAAAATTTGTGTTTCGGGGTTACTATTCACTATAATATTTAAGTTAATTTGTTGACTTTCTAATGCTTAATAGGTATGAGAATTCCAATTTCACCCACATACCACATTTTGGTTACTAAATTTGTTGGTTTTGGTTGTTTACTCAAATTCTAAGTCTTTTAGGCAAATTTGCAAATTTTCAGTTTTGGTATCTTATGTTGCACAGTTCCATTGGTCATTTTGCTGTTAGAATTTGGCTAACTTTTCTTCAATAGAAATTGTTCCTTATTGTCTTAACTTTATTCTCCTTTTTGAATCACTCTATTTGGAGTTTTTTAACTTAAGTTATAGCCATTTGAATCATGGCTGCCGGATTGGACTTACCCAGATTTCTGGGGAAATTTCTGGGTTCTGGCAGTTTTAGGTCACCAAATTTGGGTGGCTAAATGACTTGGTTAAGGGCATAATTTGGGTTTGTGTTTTGCATAAAAGTTTTAGGTCTATATCTTAGCTTTCTACTGGTAAAATTTCAGGTCATTTAAACCAGCCTAGCCCAAGTTATAGCCAAATGAACAAACACTGTTCATTTAGTCATTTTTGTACAGGGCATAACACTCACATCCGAATTTGGACAATTTGTTCACTATGCTATGGTCACTTTTTAGGCATGATTCCTGAATGAAAAATGTGTCATTTTGTGTCTAGTTTCATTCCCAATTGGCCTCACACCAATTGGGCTTGTAAATTTTCAGTTTTGGTCCCTAAAAGGGACCTTGATCATGCTGCCTGCATACTGCCCCCATTCAATCTGAATCTCCACTCACTTCCAACGCTTCCAACATACACCAATTGATAACAAATGACCATTTCTCACCTCAAACAAAGTCAAACACACCATTTAACACATTCTCACATTTTTGTCTTCCAAACCCTAGGTCCAAACCCTAATTTTCATAAAATTCAAACCTAATGCATTCTAAACATCTATCCATTGTCTATACACATAATTCAACTTAAACAACCATTGAAATGCATCAAATTCATTCATATCAAACCCTAACCCTAGATGGATGAAATTCCATTTTCAATTTAAATTCACTAACCTTAAACTTTGAAGTTCAATCTTCAATTTCAATCCTCTTTCCTTCTTTCTTTCTTGCTCAATCCTCTTCTCAAGTGAGGTTATCAAGTTCTAATGGATTAATTTGGGGTTAAGGTAAGGTTTAGTAGGAGTTTTGAAGCTTGAACTCAAGCTTCAATGGAGTTTCTTCCATGGTGACTTAGTGAGAGGTGGGGCGGCACACTAGATAGGAGAAGACAATAATTAGTTTTTTCTTTTCTTTTTAATGTATTTTATGTGTATTTAACTTTAATTAACTTGGTCAAAGATTGTGAAAAAATTAAATTAGATTTTGACATCACCCATGATGTCATCCAAGTGATGTAATAACACTTTTTCTCTTTTTTTTTTTCTTTTGTATTTATTTTTCTATTAGTTCTTTAATTTAATTCTTGATCCGAAATTTTTTTTTCTCTGATTTTATTTGACAGTCAGGTCAGGAGTCAGCTTTAGGGGTCAATTGACCAAATTGCCCCTCGCCGGTTCAACCCGGTTTACAAACAATTCAATATTTCTTCTGGATCCCTGACCTAATTATTTGATCGGCTTAACAATTCTTTTTTTTTTTTTTTTTCTCTTTTTCACTGTGTTCGCAATAGTCCTAAGAACTGCGGCGTCACATTTTATGGTTTGAAATTTGAGTTTAAATCGAGATCGCAGTCCTTCCCGAGAAGGTCACCCATCGCTGTGACTCTCTGCTCGTTTAACTTCTTATATTCTGTTTTTCTTATTTATACTTAACTAATTGACAATTACTAATTATTTGTGTTCAGGGCTTATCTAGTTGTCTTAGATATGGTTTTAATCCTCTTAATTATCTGGACCGACACCGATAATTAGAATAGTAAAATATACCAGGCTATGCAAATAGGGGTGTTACAAGAATGCCTTAGAGCATATCATTTAGTATGTATCTTGTAAATGTTTTATTAATAAAAAGGCAATTTTACTTTGCCATTTATATAATATATTTATGTTTAATAGAAAAGGTCTATTGATATTTTGCTAGAAATTCTATTCTTAAGTTGTTAAGAATATGAGTGACATTATTTCTAGCACAAAGTATCATAAATTGGTTTACAATCGAGGATACTTCACACAGGACATGACTTATCCAGAAAGATTGTATTCATATTTGTTCTAAAGGTATTTATATGAGATATAAATAAGATGGAATGGTGAGTCTCATGCCATATAACAAACATGATAGGCACTTATACATGATAAGTAGGCCAAACCAGTGACACTTATGACAAGCACGTGGAGTTTACTCTTGTTAATGTATTGTCATAAATCATATCAGTGCATATAGTCTTTAGACCTGAGATAGTACAGTTATCTTGTATATAGGTGGTTTGAGTTTGATACTGCTTTCATACTTGTACTGTGTATGGGTATATGGGCATGTGTTGGCTCCTACTAGTTATATATGGAGGTAGGTGTTAATCAAGATGGAATCTGTTATCCTAAGTAAATAGGGATAAAATCCTATGTTCATTTAATTGTTCTTGATGTTTCAAGTTCCTGGCCAGGACAGACAGATTTAATCAGAAAAGAGTTTCTGATGAGAAAATCTTTTTAATCAAGAATTAGAATTAAAAGAGAACATAATATTCATAGCAAATGGGGTTTGACATAAACCATGACTCCAGCTTGAATTGGGATTTTGTAATAGAGAGATTATAGTGCATGGTAACATATGATTATAGATTCATTTAAGGTATTCCTTGTTACTAATTGGGTGGCTATGGTATACTATGCTAGGTATTAACCATAGTTTATGAGGTGCCTAAAATGATTTAGAGAAATCATTTATGGTAAGAAAAAGTTTTGATGATATTAAGAGTTGATATCATATCTCATTGCCAATTAGTGATATTCCTTGTGAGTCACACACATACACAAGTAATCACCAAGTTAAATGTGATTTAATTAATTAGTTAAAGAGTTTAATTGATTAATTAAATAGGTTTGGTTTACAATAAGATTGCAAAGTCTTTAGTATGGCTTGAAACCAAATCTAGGTTATTGGATACACAGTATAAGTTAAATTTATATTTAAAGTGTTTAAATATGAATTTAATTATGAGAAATTAATTAATAGAGATTAATTAATTAATTTATATTTGATATAAATTGATTAGAAGAGAGGAAATAATTATTTTGGATTGAGAACTCAAAATTGAAACACAAGGGTAATTTGGTCATTTCACTGGGTGACATGTGACACCATGAGATAGTGACACATGGCACCATATAAGCTTGCCAGTTGTCTCACAATCATGTAAGATGATCAAAGTCAAGATTAAATCTAGCTTTGACACTTGGCATAATGTGATTGGGTCAATTAAACTAAGATGCAATCAGAAGATGACATGTGACAAGGGTTTTAAGTAGTGACCTAATTATAAAAGGGAAAGGATGAAAGAATAAAATACATTCTGATTTTTATCAAAAAGGTGCCATCACCCTATTCTCTCTTCCTCTCTTCTTCTTCATCTCTCATCAATTCAAAGAGAATTGCCCATATTCTCTTGAATTAAAATTGCTAGAAATTGTTTCTATTGTCCTATATACATCTACAACCTCTCTAAAAGAAAATCCCTATTTTCTAATTAGTTGGAAAGGCTTGAGAAGCTGTTCAAGGGGCTGCCATTGGTGATCTTAGTGTGGAAAAGCTAGAGGGACAACATCTGGAGTCCTAGGTGCTTCACAAATGTACCAAACACATCTACAGTGTATCAAAAGGTTAGTACACATGTTCTTGTATTAATCTAGGGTTCTATTGAATTAATTTATTAATTCTAAAATCTTAAATGGCAAATATAGATCCAAATACATATTAAAAGTGTTTTAATATGCAATTGAACATTGAAATCAATTAGGTATATAATGAATCTTGCATGATGCATTAGACCCTAGAAGAAAATTTTTGAATTTAATGTTCTAATATAATAATTTTCATGCTTCTGCTCCTTCAATTAGTATCAGAGCCACTATATTTGCCATTTAGATTTTTTAATATATGATTTAATAGTGTGATTTGATTATAAGATGATTGATTCATTGCTGGTTGCAAAAACAAAGGTGGCGGCTTGGTTATCACCATGATGGTGCGCATGGTTTGGCCATGTTTGATGGGTCTAAGCATGTGCATGGTGTTTGGGCTTGATTGTGGGCTTGGTTTCAAGGCCCATAATTAGGCCCATGACTAATTAAAATATTTAATTAGGAGTTTTAATCACACAATTAAATTTTGATTCAAATCTGAATTTTTAAATTTGTTTGAATGTTATTCAAATCTAAATTTTTAAATTTGTTTGAATCATATTCAAATCTGGATTTTTTAGTTGAATATGAGATATTCAATTTAATTTCAGTATGAATGTTTAATTTAATTGTTAAATAGTAATATGCATGATGGATGATCATGGACAATAAAAGACCAATGTGATTGGATTTATTTCTTTTATGTTTCTTTGGGTTCTAAATTAATTAATTTATTTTAGTGGCATATATTATAAAGGTTATAATATTTTTGGATTGTAATTTCATTTATTTGGTTCTTGTAAATTCACCTTGGTATGCCAAGGATTACTATGTAATGGATTGTAAGAAGATCAAGGAGGTGAAGACCATTGGTGGGACTAGTGGAAGGAATTCAAGATCAAGTATTGATTATGTACTCATTCAGCAACTCTTGTAAAATGAATGAATAAAATGCACCTAGGAATGCCCTGATTCAATTATTGGTGGCTCAGAATTGAATCCCTTAGAAAGTCCATGATCATACCATATTTATATTGTTTATCCATGTATGCATGAGATGTATAGGATTGTATGCAAGTATATGATATATGCATGCTAATTGGATAATGTGCAAAGTGAGACCATAATAGTAATTAGGCCGACCACAAAATCTTCCAAATAAATGATTAAGTTGGAAATGGTATAATTAAAGTAATTATATCATGGGCCCTCTATTGAGACAGTTATTTTAAGAAATTTTAAATACTTGCATATGATGCAATTAATTTAAGAGATTTTCTTAAGAATAATTATTAAGCATGAGATGTTGTAAATATGTAAATGGTTTGGTGGCCAATAATGGATGTGCCAGAGGACATTAAAAATTATTTGCATGTTTACTGGCTCAATGGGATCAACTTAACTAATGCAAGATAAGTCAATAATGGATGTGTCTAAGATTTTGAGCATTAGGGGCTAGGTAAATAATTGAACCTCACATGAGATGTGATGGGCAAGGAGTTGCTTACTTACAGTTTATTGTAATTCCAATAATGGATGTGCCTGAGGATGATCAATAAGACAATAAGAATTCAATCACCCACTAAACATCTATCAAACTAGGATTTCCGTTTTCTACTTTGGAAGTGTATGATTAGCTAAGTTAGTGGGAGGACCAATTTGATTAAAAGACCATAATTATTTTGGTTAAATACATGATACATCTACTAATTAATCTGGTTATTTTCTGCAGTTAATTTTTTGATAATAATGAGCATTCCACAACCACCACTATTCAATATCCTTGCAAGCATACTTGATTACAATAGGTTGACAGGACCTAATCTTTCTGATTAGCTAAGAAATTTGAAACTTGTCCTAAACCTTGAACATATAAGATATGTTCTAGACTCAAATGTTCCTAGTCCCTTAACTCCAGAGGCTACTTAAGAGGAACATGAAACTTTGGACAAGTGGAAGGAGCATGATATGAGAGCCAAGTGTTACATGCTTGCTTCTATGAGTAATGAGTTACAGAAGTAACATGAGAATATGCAATATGCAAGTGAGATCCTCCTTCACCTACAAGAATTGTATGGTGAACGTAGCAGGAATGCTAGGTATGAGATATCTAGGCAGCTATTTCGCATGAGGATGTCTGAGGGACAGAATGTTGGGGATCATGTCCACAAGATGATTCGACTTATTGAGCAGCTGAAACATCTTGACTTTAACATGGATTTCCAACTGCAGACGGATTTGATCATTTAGTCCCTTCCTGAGTTATTTGGGAATTTTGTGACAAATTTCCATATGACTAAGCAGGAATACACCTTGGCTAGTTTACTTAACATGCTAGTTATTGCCCAAAAGAATATGCTGGGCAATAAAGGAAAAGAGGTAGCTTTGATTGCATCTTCTTCTGCTGGAAGGTCCAACAAGAAGAAGGGCAATAAGAAAAAGAAACCTCAAATTCCTGGTCCTTCCAAGAAGATAGCTAAATAGAAAGGGAAGACCAAAACTGATGGAGGCAAAGGAAAGTGTTTCCACTGCCAGAAAGATGGGCACTGGAAAAGGAACTGCCCAGAGTATCTTACTTCTCTGAAGGACAAGAATGATACACCTTCAGAAGGTATGCCTATATCTTGTTATTAGGATGTTGATGATGCTCATAGTTCATCTACAGCTTGGGGTTTAGATATTGGTGCCAGTTCTCACATTTCTTATGATATGCAGGAACTAGCAAAGAGTAGCAGCTTGCGTTCTCGAGATGTTAGGCCCTGGATTGGTGATGGCTCAACTGTTGAAGCTTTAGCCATAGGATCTAAATCTTTTTACATGTCTGGACATGTTTTGTGTTTGAATAATATCTTATATGTACCTGATGCTTTTAAGAACATCATTTCTATATCTAGTTTGACTAGATATGGCTATGAATTTCAGTTCACAGATGTTGTTTGCAATATTTATTTTGGAAATAAATATGTTGACTCGGGTTATATGCATGATGGTCTTTATTATTTGGATAATAATAATAAACACAAAATGAATGCAATCAATCTAAAAGAATGCAATGCGATGATGAAAATTAACTCAAGTTCAAAATATATTTGGCACTTAAGATTAGGTCATGTTGGAGAAGATAAGATTGTAAAACTGGAGAAAATGGGCATTCTATCCTCATTGGGTTCTGAACCTACTCCAACTTGTGAATCCTGCCTTCAGGGCAAAATGACTAGATCACCCTTTGTTGAACAAGGGCTAAGAGCTGAAAATATTTTGGAGCTAATACATAGTGATGTATGTGGTCCATTTAAAGAAATGGCTAGAAGCGGTTTTCATAACTTTATTACCTTTACTGATGATAAATCAAGATTTGGGTATTTGTATTTAATGAAATACAAACATGAATCCTTTGAAAAGTTCAAAGAATTTAAATCTGAAGTAGAAAATCAAACAGAAAAAAGTATTAAAGCTCTTCGATTAGATCATGGAGGTGAATACTTGAGTACTGAATTTGATGAATACTTGAAAGAGTATGGCATTGTTTCCCAGCTGACTCCTCCAGGAACACCACAGCTGAATGGTGTATCTGAAAGGAGAAATCGTATCCTATTGGATATGGTACATAGTATGATGAGCTATACTGATATGACAATCTCCTTTTGGAGATTTGTATTAGAATCAGCTTTGCATATTCTGAGTAGGATTCTATCAAAATTAGTATCTTGCACACCTTATGAGATATGGCATGGAAGAAAACCAAGTCTTAAGTATGTTAAGATTTGGGATTGTCCAGCTTATATCAAAAAGCTGAACACTGATAAATTGGAAACCAGATCAAAAAAAGGTCGATTTGTTGGATATCCAAAAGAGAGTTTTGGATATTATTTTTATTTGCCTACATCACAAAAGGTTGTGGTAAGTAGAGATGCCACATTTCTTGAACAACAGTTTGATCAAGAAGGAGGCAAATGAAGGCAAATAGAGTTAGAATTAGAGAATTTTGACCAACCAACAGATCTGATAGATATAGATCCATCTAGTCAACCTACACGTATTGATGAAACATCTACTGTAATTCCTCACAGATTAACCAGGATATCTCACCCACCAGTGAGATATGGTTTTCTTTATGAAGAAGAACAAGAGTTGTTTACTCATGAAGAAGTAGATCATGGAGATGATCCACTTACCTATGAAGAAGCTATATCAGATATAGACTCTTCAAAATGGATTGATGCTATGAAATCCGAGATTGATTCCATGTATAAGAATCAAGTTTGGGATCTTGTTGACCCACCTGAAGGTATTGTACCTATGGGGAACAAATGGGTTTTCAAGAAGAAAATTGGTTCTGATGGAAAGGTAGAGACCTATAAAGCAAGGCTAGTAGCGAAAGGGTTTCACCAAAGGCAAGGAATCAACTATGAGGAGACTTTCTCACCTATTGCCATGCTTAAACCAATTAGGATTCTATTAGCAATAGCTGCATACTTTGATAATGAGATTTGGCAGATGGATGTCAAAATAACTTTTCTCAATGGATACATTGAAGAAAACATTTTCATGGAACAACCTAGGGGTTTTGAATCCCAAGATGGTTCCAAAGTATACAAGCTAAAGTGATCCATTTATGGGTTGAAACAAGCTTCAAGGAGTTGGAACATCCGTTTTAATGAAGCCATTAAGTCATATGGTTTTATCAAAAATAAGGATGAACCATGTGTATATAAGAAGGTTAGTGATAGTGCTGTCACTTTTCTTATCTTATATGTGGATGATATTTTATTGATGGGTAATGACACAGGTATGTTAACAGCTGTAAAGGTATGGTTGTCAAATACATTCTCCATGAAAGACTTAGGGGAAACAACCTATATTCTTGGGATTCGCATCTATAAAGAAAGAGCAAAAAGAATAATTGGTTTATCCTAAAGTCTGTACTTCGAAAAGATGTTAAAGAGGTTTAACATGCTTAATTCCAAGAGAGCATTGTTAGCAGTGAGACATGGTATCCACCTTTCTAAAGAGATGTCTCTAAAGACACCTGAAGAAAGAGATAAAATGGCCAGGATTCCATATGCTTTGGCTATTGGAAGTTTGATGTATGTAATGTTGTGTACTAGGCTGGATATCGCATATGCTGTTAGTTTGACTAGCAAGTTTCAATCCAATCCAGGTTTGGAACACTGGATAGCTGTCAAGAATATCCTTAAGTACTTGAGAAGAACTAAGGATTTATTCTTGATATATGGAGGTAGTGACTTGCAATTGGATGATTATATTGATTCTGATTTCTAATCAGATATCGATGATAGAAAGTCTACCTCTGGGTATGTGTTCATTTGTAATGGAGGTGCAGTCAGTTGGAAGAGTTTCAAACAGAGTACGACTGTAGATTCCACTACAGAGGCTGAGTATATTGCTGCATCAGATGCTGCAAAGGAAGCTGTTTGGATAAAGAAGTTCGTGACAGAACTTGCAGTAGTTTCTTCCATTGAGTCAGCAGTTCCACTCTACTGTGACAACAATGGAGCAGTCATACAGGCTAAGGAACCCCGGTCTCACCAGAAATCTAAACACATAGAAAGGTGCTACCACATTATCAGAGAGATAGTTGGGCGAGGCGATGTAGCCGTGCAGAAAATAGCATCAGCTAAAAATCCAGCTGATCCATTCACTAAGCCTATGTCACAAGCTCAGTTAGACTGACATCTTGAGAAGATGGGTCTAAGGTATTGTAATGAATGGCTCTAGTGTTAGTGGGAGATTGTTAATAGTATGCCCTAGAGAATATCATTTAGTATGTATCTTGTACATATTTTATTAATAAAAAGGTAATTTCACTTTTCCGTTTACATAATATATTTATATGTAATAAAAAAAGGTCCATTGATATTTTATTAGAAATTCTATTCTTAAGTTGTTAAGAATATGAGTGACAGTATTTCTAGCACAAAGTATCATAAATTAGTTCACAATCGAGGATACTTCACACAAGACATGACTTTTCTAGAAAGATTGTATTCATGTTTGTTCCCAAGATATTTATATGAGATATAAATAAGATGGAATGGTGAGTCTCATGCCATATAACAAACATGATAGGCACTTATATATGATAAGTAGGCCAAACCAGTAACACTTATGACAAGCACGTGGAGTTTACTCTTGCCAATGTGTTGTCATAAATCATATCAGTGCATATAGTCTTTAGACCTGAGATAGCACATTTATCTTGTATATAGATAGTTTGAGTTTGATACAACTTTCATACTTGTACTGTGTATGAGTATATAGGCATGTGTTGGCTCCTACTAGTTATATATAGAGGTAGGTGTTGATCAATATGGAATCTGTTACCCTAAGTAAATAGGGATAAAATCCTATGTTCATTTAATTGTTCTTGATGTTTCAAGTTCCTGGCTAGGACAGACAGATTTAATCAGAAAAGAGTTTCTGATGAGAAAATCTTTTTAATCAATAATTAGAATTAAAAGAGAACATAATAGTCATAGCAAATGGAGTTTGACATAAACCATGACTCCAACTTGAATTGGGATTTTGTAACAGAGAGATTCTAGTGCATGGTAACATATAATTATAGGTTCATTTAAGGTATTCCTTATTACTAATTGGGTGGCTATGGCATGCTATGCTAGGTGTTAACCATAGTCTATGAGGTGCCTAAAATGATTTAGAGAAATCATTTATGGTAAGAAAAAGTTCTGATGATATTAAGAGTTGATATCATATCTCATTGTTAATTAGTGATGAGCCTGATGAGTCACACACATAAACAAGTAATCACCAAGTTAAATGTGATTTAATTAATTAGTTAAAGAGTTTAATTGATTAATTAAATAGGTTTGGTTTACAACAAGATTGCAAAGTCCCTAGCATGGCTTGAAACCAAATCTAGGTTATTAGATGTATAGTATAAGTTAAATTTATATTTAAAGTGTTTAAATATGAATTTAATTATGAGAAATTAATTAATAGAGATTAATTAATTAATTTATATTTGATATAAATTGATTAGAAGAGAAGAAATAATTATTTTGGGTTGAGAACTCAAAATTGAAACACAAGGGTAATTTGGTCATTTCACAGGGTGACATGTGGCACCATGAGATGGTGACACATAGCTCCATATAAGCTTGCCATTTGTCTTCCAATCATGTAAGATGATCAAAGTCAAGATTAAATCTAGCTTTGACACTTGGCATAATGTGATTGGGTCAATTAAACTAAGATGCAATCAGAAGATGACATGTGGCAAGAGTTTTAAGTGGTGACCTAATTATAAAAGGGAAAGGATGAAGAATAAAATATATTTTGATTTTTATCAAAATGGTGTCGTCACCCCTATTCTCTCTTCCTCTATTCTTTTTCATCTCTCATCAATTCAAAGAGAATTGCCCATATTCTCTTGAATTAAAATTGCTAAAAATTGTTTATAGTGTCCTATATACATCTACAACCTCTCTAAAGGAAAATCCCTATTTTCTAATTGGTTTGAAAGGCTTGAGAAGCTGTTCAAGGGGCTGCCATTAGTGATCTTAGTGTGGACAAGCTAGAGGGACAACATCTGGGGTCCTAGGTGCTTCACAAAGGTACCAAACACATCTACAGTGCATCAAAAGGTTAGTGCACATGTTCTTGTATTAATCTAGGGTTCTATTGAATTAATTTGTTAATTCTAAAATCTTAAATGGAAAATGTATATCCAAATACATATTAAAAGTGTTTTAATATGCAATTGAACATTGAAATCAATTAGGTATATAATGAATCTTGCATGATGCATGAGACCCTAGAAGAAAATTTTTGAATTCAATATTCTAATCTAATAATTTTCATGCTTACGCTCCATCACTTAAAGCATAGGTACTCCCGAATTTTGTGGCTAAGCTAACTCTAGTTCCTAAAAGATAAGATAAACTCAAGGAACCATGGAACGTATGGTCAAACGGAGCATCAAGCTCTTTCAATGTAGGAACAGGAGAAATACTGGGAGGACCACACAAAGCATTGGTGAAATACGCAGCAAAGCTAACGCTTTAAGCAATAAACAATGTAGCCAAAAATGGCACTATGGATCATTAAAGAGGAAAAAACGTAACAGGTTAATATTTATTATAACTCATAACTCATAACTCATTGTTGATCAACTATAGGGAAATTTCCAAGTACGAGACCAAAACTTAGGAAAATATGAGTTACATATCTAAGAAATGCTAGCATAAATCTAAGTAGATGGAGGAGAAGTAAACATCCTCCGAGTACTAAGGGAGGAAAATTAAGAAGTTGATAGTCTGGCTAAAGCAGCAACAGCAGGTGAGCACATTTTTGACAACCAATCCCTCTAGAAGAGCTGACAACACCAACTGTAGACAAAGAGGAAGAAGCCTTCCCAATCGACATTGGAGAGACATGGATGATGCAAATTTTTCTACCTCAACCAAGACACACTTTTAGAAGATCAACTTGAAGCTAAAAAGATAGTATAGAAATCATCAAGATACAACATACTCGATGGCTAGTTGTATAGAAGGTCCTATCTCCAACCATAGTTAAAGTGCATCAGTAGAGAATACAGATTGTTAGTCTTGCTTAAGATCCACGAAGGCTGTTTAGCACCCATGAGGGAGCAAGAACAATCACCAAGAAAGCATTCAAGTAAGGGATCTTCTGGCTTATCACAGTATAGGATGCCAAAGACTTAGTTCAGAAATGCTGAAAATGCCAAGAACACCGTAATATTCCTCGACAGCCAGCAGAAAAACTTGCAGCCACTGGTAGTCCTTAGCCCTTTTACCAGTGGGGCATAGACATTCTCAAACCATTTCCCACCACATTGGGATCTCACAAATACATCATTATTGCCATTGATCACTTCACTAAATGGCCGAAAGCTGAGCATCACAGCATGTGATAGCAGACTAAGCAATCACTTTCGTCAGAGAAAATATTTTCTACAGGTTTGGAGTTCCCAAAGTTATCATGACAGATAACGACACACAGTTTGCCAGTGAAAAATTCAAAAAGTTTTGTACCGAGTGGGCAATAGACATCCATTTCACCAACCTATAGCCTATAGATGAACAGAATGACCAAAGTTACAAGCCGAACAATTCTTCATGGACTCAAAAGATGATAAGTGAGTCAAAAAAAGATTAGGCGAGGCAAAAGGAGCATGATCGGACCATCTACTAAATGTCTTATGGGTGACCTACCAAACCACACTAAGATCAGTAATAGCAGAAATGCCATTTTCACTTGCATATTGTTCAGAAGCAGTAATACCAGCAGAAGTTAATGTTCCATTGATTCGAACATAGCACCCCGAAGAAGCCTCCCAAGAAAAAGATCTATAATTTAATCTCGATGCAGCAGAAGAGCTGAGAGAAATAGTTTTCATTCAGATGGCACAGTACAAGCAAAAAATGATTAATATGCACAATAAGAAAGTCAAAAACCAAGCATTTATGGTTAGAAACTTAGTCCTTAAATGAGATAACGTCACAGGAGGACTAGCAAAAGCAAGAAAGCTAAGACGTAATTAGATAAGACCTTATGTTATTTTTAAAGTTACTTGCCCAGGGACCTATAAGCTAGCCAAGACAAAGCAGGAAAATTCTACTTTGAACTTGGAATATCTGTAATCTTCACAAATACTATTAATAAAAGAATTCTTTGGTCAATTTTAAGTTTTTAATGGTGCTTAACCCATCTACAATGATAGTCTATCAGGTTAAAAATTTAAGGGTGCTTAGCCTATCCATGGCAATAGTACGTGAGCTAAAAATTCAAGAGTGCTTAGCTAATTCACAACGATAATCCACCAAGCTAAATAATATAAGGGTGTTTAGCCCATCTACGGTGATAGTCCACTAAGCTAAATAATTAAAGGATATCTATAATATCAAGATTAAACTAAAGGGCATGTAGTTCATTTACAAACCAGCCCATTAGACAGCGATGTTATCCACTATGATTAACAGTTGTCTACCTAACTAAATCACTAATTTAAATAAGTAACCATAATTTATTTTTCTAAAGGAAATTGAATATGTTCATCATCCCCTATATTATTTAAAGACTGAACGTTTGTGGAAAATCATTCATGGTTATTAACAAGCTCGAACATCTATTACTTATAAAAATTCTTATCGATTATACCTTTTTAAAAACTTGCTCGACTTGCAAGTTCGAGCATTCAATACTATCATTGTTTCACAAAAATGAATGAAATAGTATGAACAAAAGGAACAAACTATCATTTTTCATTCATAAAAAAATTTTTACAAGTTTTTAGGCAAAGGGGCCTAAATCATCGCCCGCACCCCCCTACCGATCCTCTCTCTCTCTCTCTCCTTCTCCACATCTAAGGTTTTCTACTTAGGAGAAATCATCTCTTGGGTAGCACTTTTGCAACTCAATGACCATGTCATTTTGGGATTTAACATAGATTTTAGATATCTAGTCATCGGTTGTAGCTAGCTCCCCTTATAGCACCTCGATCTTCTTTATTAAATCAGCTTGCATGGACGAGTGACTCTCTCGAGTAGCATCCAATTCATCCTGAAGAGTAACAAATTGTTCTTTCATCTATTCAAGCTTGCCCTATAAGTCTTGGCTCTCTTCTCGAAAGTAGCCACAACATCGGTGAGTAAGTTCAACTCAATCTCCTAGGAACTGACCCGACCACGCAATGCCTAATTCTTCTCCCATAAAATTTGAATGCACGCCAATTTCTCCATCAGAAGAGAAATTAGGCGAAGGGCCAAGTAGTCATCATGCTCCCCCTCCAATAGAGCTCAGTCTACTAGAAGCGTGTACTTCTTGGCAAGCCAATTGGCGAGCTTTAAGCTATCGACAACTGATTCACTGGACAACACCTGATCGACTGATTGCTTGCACGATAGAGGAGGTAGAGGAGCAACATCAGTCTAATCAGGCTCTAGTTAGGAAGTCTGGTTTTTTGGGACTGGAACACTTGAGGGTGGAGAAGAAGGAGGATTAACTCTGACTCTTTTCGGATCTGAAGGAGCAACATCCTCCACTAGATGAGTAGCCTTCTTATTTTTCTAGATTAGCTACTCAATGTTCTTTGCTCGGCTACCCATCTACGTAAAGAAAAGAATTTCAGTAAGTAAAAATAATTAAGAGAGAAAGTAAAAGTGTTTACCCTTAAGTGGCAAGTTATTGTAATCCCTGGTCACCACAAGATCCCTGGTCACATAGGTAGATTCCCACCATCTGGCCTTGGCCTCAAGTAATGCCTTTTATTGATATTTTGCCCTCCTGAATGATGGCTTTCATTTCCTTAACTACTGCCTTTTCTTAGCATCCAATCTCAATTTTCTAGTCCCCTTGTACTCTAGACAATTGCAAAATGTCTAGATTCCACCCCAACGCTCATCAACTGTATCTTCAACAAAAAAGAATCTATCCTTCCACTTTTTCAATAAGGACAAAAGACCAGAAAATTATCCCATCCCCTTTCGAGCATGGAAATGCTAGTACTCCTCATTTTCCTAAACATTCAATTAGAAAAAAGCAGAGAAAACATGAGCAGATGCATGCAACCTCCTCCTTCGGTACAATGCTTAGAATCCAGAGAGAAGTCTCCATGAATTTGGATGCATCTAAAGCACAAATAACTGATAATACTTTAAGACCTCCATATCCAAAGGTTCGAGCGGCAACCGTAGGCCAGACTTTAACTGCTCTTCATACATCGCCACCCGAACAGGGAAAAGAAAAGTGCTATCGACTCGCCTTTTAGCTCTAGTAAGTGAGGGTCGGTATCATTCGATGTCTATCCTATAGGATTTAGAGAAATCCAGAAGGTCCCACTCGAACAAAGAGGACACCATCTCAAAAAACCCCCTTATTACATTCAGGCCAGAGGAACTTGCCTCTACAATTATAACCGAACTAGTGACAATTGGACCCATAGTCTCTGGAGCCCTTACAACTTCTGCTGAACTTTGATCAAAGAACAGTTCACGAGTACTTGAGTCTTGGCTGTATACGATGGCAGGTGATCAAGGAGTGGTGCTCGAATCGCCATTGTCAGTTGAATCACTCATTTTCAACGTAAAACAAGAATACAAAGGAATAAATTAGGAAAAGTAAAAGGAATACCTTCACTAGAGTACTAGAAATGCCAAAGATTGAAAAAAAAAAAGGCCACCAAAAATTGCAAAGACAACAAGAATGCAAGAGACAGAGAAAGCAAGAATCCAGAAAGATAAAAAAAAAAAAAAGAAAAAAAGGGATTTTATAGAAAGTGAAAGACGTAACAAATGTTTCGAAGTACAAACCGTCACGTCTGTTGCTTTCACACTTATCAAGGAAAATTTAAATAATGATAGCTCACATCAAAAAAACTGCCCAAGGAATGCCTGATAGCTATCCCCAAAGGTAAAACATGATAGCTAAAAAGAGCCGCACATAATAGACATTTCATATCCCAGCCGAACGAATAAAATTAATATAAATATTCGCAAAGACTAGAGGGGGGGGGGGGACTAATGATACTACTCGCCCAAAATCCAAGTTAAATAGTCAAATTTCCACGTGAACATCTAGCGTGGCAATCAAAAAATCAAACACTATTTTAGATGGTCAAGAGGCCAAATGAGCCGAATAAAAATAAGACCGAACAAAACCTTCATTTGGCCAACAAGGCGAATGAAAGAGATACCAAGCAATGACTATGCCAATAATCAAGTAGAGCCCGGATCTCACGTACTGAGCAATAATCACGCTAGCAATTAAGCAAAGAGCAGATTTTGTGGAGATAATCTTGGAGATTTAGCCAAGATTACCTCCATAAACGAAGCAACGATTATTTTCCTAAAAAACTTATAAATACCAACCAAGAAACCAAAAATAGGTATGCATATTCTTATTTTACAATTCTCATCACAAGTTCTCTAAACTTTCTAAAAAGTAATCCTCTAACTTGAGTGTCAAAGTGGCCTGCTAGAAGGCTATCCACCTCATATTTTTTCTGTATTGCAGGTTTACATGGCATTAGGACAAAGCCCCCAAAACTCCTGCTAGCAACACATCAATTAGAAGATGTGCCAATTAAAAATAAACAATCATATCTATTAAAAATAAATAGATGTGTCTGTCTAGAATAGATGTCATGACTTTTCATTATCTATAAGTATGGATGAGTTTTTTCAATTCAGAAAAACTAGTTCTATTTTTTCTTCTTTTTTTCTAATCTCTCTAAATTCTGTTTGTACAAAAAGTTCTTAAAGGAAATCTTTAGAAGTTACCGTCTGTAGATTTCAGGCTTTATTGTATCTTAGAAATATATTATCATAATCTTATAGCAATATGGTGAGAGCAATTAATACCTTAAAAATAGTAATTCATCATGTCTCAAAGTCTATTCTAGACCCACTACCTCAACAATTTTAATGTATTAATCACAATGGAGTTGAAGGCTGCTTCTATGTTGAATTAAGAGTTCATGAAACTAGATCATTTTGAAAGATCAAATTTTATTCACTGAAAAGGTAAAAGTGGATTGGGAAAAACGTGAAAAGGATGAATTATTATGCATAGGTCATATTCTCAACAACTTGTCGATAGGCTGTATGATATATTTACCTCAGTAAAAAATCTAATGGAAATCTGAAATTTGCTGTAGTTCAAATACAACATAAAAAATAAGGTGTGGATAAATTTCTCATCATGAAATATTTTAAATTTCATATGGTTGATAATGTGCCTGTTATGGATCAAGTCCATGAATTAAATATCCTTATTTCAAAGCTTAAGGATTTAAAAGTGGTAGTTCCTGAATTATTACAAATAGGAAGGATAATAGCAAAATTTATTCCTAGTTTAAATGTTTATAAAAAGAAATTATTACATACCACATAAGAGTTTTCTCTTAAATAGTTTCAGAAAAACTTGCAAATTGAAGAAGTTTTTTGAAGAAGTTTTTGATGAGATAATTTGTCTTTATATTAATGACATGCTTATAATTGGAACAATATAAGACTATAATATGGTGCTAAATCTCATGGTGAATGTGTCAAAGAAGTAGCTAAGATTTATTAAGTCGAAAAATTCCTTTGGTATGCATAAATCTTAATTCATGTTGATTGTGTTTATCACTAGCAAAGTGGGTGATATTGTTAAAAATTGTTAGTGATTGGAAAAATTATCTCATATAGAAAGAGTTTTGCTTGTTTATTAAAAGATATCAAAATAAACTGTTTATTACCAATAATTATATATGTTCTAAGAGGTATAAGTGAACATATATAGTTATTCTAAGAAATACAAAGTAAACTATTGTATCTATTCTGAGAGGTATAAGTGAACAGATGTAATTGTTCTAAGAGATACAAAGTGAATGGTTATATGTTCTAAAAGGTGTAAGTAAAGAAATGTAATTGTTTTAAGAAATACAAAATGAATTATTGTATCTATTCTAAAAGGTGTAAGAAAATAGATATAATTATTCTAATAAATACAAATTGAACTGTTGTATGTGTTCGAAGAGGTGCAAATATTTTATAAATAGCAGTTTTGAACATAAATCTATTAACTTTTCTCTTTTATTTCTTCTCTTCATTTCTACTTACAAACAACATTATTATTCTTTAATTCATTCTTGAGAGAATTCTAAAATTGCTATCTATAGTTCTGTTTTAATTATTATCCTAGAGGGATCTGTCTAAACTACCTAGTAGAAACATAGTGGAGGGTTTTACTCTTTGTCAATCTCATTATATTGAGAGCAGCAAATGCTCCATATAATATTTATTACAATTTGATTAAAAATTTTGGTAGAATAATTACTCAAATTGAGTATGCTTGTGCTATTAATAATTTAATATATGTTATGCATTGCACTAGACCTGATATTATTTTTACATTATACAAATTCTCAAGATATACTAGCAACCCTAGTGGAAAGAAATTCCAATGTTTTTTGGATATTTAAATTATTCTGTGATAAATTTTCAATTGTGCTTAAACCATATAAAAATTTGTATCCAGACAAAGAGTTGTGTTCATTGGTCAAAAGATGTAACTGAATAAAGAGATGCAATTCTTCTTAATAGTTACATTCATGAAGAGATAAATTTGTTGGCCAAAAGGTTCCTACACTTTGATTAATAAATATTAGAGCCTTACAAGTTATTTGTAAGGAGTGACAAAAGGATAAATGAGTGCGCATTTGTATGTGTGCAAGTTTGGTCGGGTTCTTTATCCTTGGAGGCTCTTATTTTAAATAAATTATGGAGTAATTTGTTTCTACAAATAAGGTACACATCTAGACTGTGAATTATCTATGTAATTCATGTTATAAACATATGATTATATGGTAAACTAGTGAAATAAATATAATAGAGATCATAGGGTTATACAAATGCTAGTTAAATAGCTAGTGCTAAGGATAATAAGTCAAACTTCAGTTGGGTGTTTACCTTGGGTGGAAGTGTTGTTTCTTAGGTATCAAAAAAACAAACTTGTATAAGTCATTCTATAATGGAATCCAAGTTTGTAGCTTTGGCAGTTGCATGTAAAGAAGCAGAATAGCTGAAAAACTTATTACCAGCTATTAAGTTGTGGTCACAACTGATGCCATCTATTTCTTTACATTATGATAAACATGAATATGTGATACAATTAATCTCTGAAGGTGTTATTACCATATTTATGTTAAATTCTGTAATAATCTAGCAGATCCTTTAGCAAAAGAGCTCTCAAGAGTTATGATTATAAATATATGTGCTGGATTAGAATTAAGAATATTCCATTAAATTTACTAGTGATAGGAACCTTAATTTTTATTACAAATGAAACTTCACCTATATGAACATAGGAAGTTGTGTTGCTTCAACAAAAAGTGAGAATAACTTTTGTAAATGTTCATGAAAACAGGAGGTAGCATAAAGCCATACTCGTGCTAAAATTTTAGTAAATTTTTAATTCAAACTAATTGGTTTATGCGTTTAGTATTTTCGATTCTATTTAATAGAAATATAGGTTTAAGCTAAGGCCAACATGATTTTTTTAGAACTTTGAAATACTTACACTAATAAAAAATTTAAATTGAAAGATACTTTTCATTATGTATGAAACAATGGGATCTAATAATACAAGCTAACCATGATTTCTTTAGAACTTTGAAGTACTTGCACTAAGAAAAAATTTAAATCAAAAGATACTTTTCATTATATATGAAACAATGGGATCTAACAATACAAGCTAAGTGGGGAATTATTATAAGTAGCTTGTATTAGAAAGTAAAGAGAGAGAGAATTCACACATTGTTAAAATACAAGAAGGGGAAGAAGTGAAAATAATGAAATATATATATATATATATATATATATATATATATATATATATATATATTTTAAATAAATATATATTATTTTATGATGACACTTGGCACGTTTGTGTGTGAAATAAAATAATTATTTTATTTTAATTTTCGTAAATAACTTATAAACAGATGTGTTTATTAACAAGTAAATGTGTCTGTTAATAAATAAACATGTCTATTACACACAAATAGTTATAACTGTTAGGAGAGGTGTCATAAATAGATGTATCTGTTAATAAAAGAATATAGTCACATTTGTTAGAAAATGTGCTGATTTAAAACAAACCGTCATGTCTGTTGAAAATAATTAAATGTGTCTTATTAGAATAGATGCCATGACTTTTCATTATCTGTAAGTATTGATGTGTTTTTTCAATTAAAAAAAGCTACTTCTATTTCTTCTTCTTCTTTTCTAGTCTCTCTAAATTTTGTTTGTATAAAAAGTTCTTAAGAAAAATATTCAGAAGTTATTGTCTGCAGATTTCAGATTTTGTTATATCTTAGATATATATGTCATAACCTTGTAGTAATCTAGTGTGAGTAATTAATACTTTAAAGATAGTGATTCATTATACCTCAAAATCTATTCTACACCTACTGCTTCTACACAAGCTTATTGATGTTTGAGGTATCTGTGAGGTAGACTTTGGGTTGAAACAATCCCTTATGAATAACCTATTTTAAATTTGATTAAAATTTATTTTAAACTATTATTATTATTATTATTATTATTGTTACCCAGAAAATATCTGAAGTCATTTAATTTTATATAATTTAATTAATAATTTACATAAAAAATTATTTTTTATCAATAATTTATATTTTAAAAATTTAATAATGCGATAAAATATTTAAATTCTATTTTATTTAAAATAAAATATATAAAAATTTATAAATATTATTATAAAAAAACATATATTTTATATTTAATTAATTATTAAACATATTTTGATAATGGATATCCAACATATAAAATCTGAACCCGAATCCATAAAAAACCTGATTATATGCTATTAAAACCTATCCTGGTTTGATCGGTTGAATATCCATAAAAACTCAATCCATTGCCATCCTTATCTGAATGAGGATCACGAACCACCCAAAAGTTAGTTTAAATAGATGAGTATTACTCAAATCTTATATTTAATATAAATATCTTATTCCAAACTAATGTGAGACTACAATGTATAAATATCCATCTTATTTAGTTGGGATGAGTAGAATAAAAAAAAAAAAAAAACTTCTCAAATAATACAAAAAGGAACTTATTTGCTTTGTATTATAAAACCAACTTTCCATATTCTACTTGTTTTGTACAAGAAAAATAAATTACACAGTCAGATTTGATAACTTGCACTTTTGTGCAATATATTTTGTTAATTTTATTATATTTTAAATTATATTATCAATATTAATATTTCTTACAATTTCAAAGTAAATTATTCATTGAAAAAATAATTTTTATATTAAAACATTTGTATCAAATTTTCTTTTTAGAAAAAATACTACTGTCTACAAAATAGAGTTTTTTTTTTTAACCAATTACAAAATAGAGTATTTTAAACATGATTTTGAAATTCAAACTGATTTGATTGGTTCGAACTACAAAAATAATTAACCTGTTTACCAAACAGTTTAGTTTACCTTCAAAACCCACATATCACTAAAATTGAGAAAAATTTGATGAACTTGTCAAATGCTTATTGACCTGTTGCAGGTTTAATGGATTGAGTGAGTTTTCAATATTTTTTTTTAATAAGCCAATTTAATCAAAATGACATCTTTTTATTAAACCATTACTTTTAAAAGATATTAAATAAAAATTACAGCTCAAGTGCTCAATTCTTTTATTTTTTAATTTTTGAGCTCTTCTTATGTTATGATGATTTATTTTAAATATAATTTATATGAATAATTATGATAATTTATAGTGATAATTTATATTAAATCAATAATATTATTATATAAAATTTTATATTACAATTTGATTCGATCCGAATTCAATGCAGATTAAACCTTAAGCTTTTAATTATTAACTTTTATTAATTTTTAAACCTTAAATCAAATAAAGCTATTATGTATATTTGCGCAATTACACACATGGACATTTGTCCAGTTACTAATCTTTAATTGATTAGTTCTTTTGTTAAAAAATAATAATATATTTTTTTAATGTAAAATCTACGTCAATTTTTAATAATTTTTTAAAAAAAAAAAGAAAAATCATAAAGCAGATGAAATTTTAGTGAGACTTTTCTCTTGACCTATCCACCGTCCCTCGTAAAAAGCCACCAGTACCGTGATTGCGTAATTCAAAAAAGCACCAATTGAAAGTATCCCACGTGTGCTTCGCATCCTCCTTCCTCACTCACCTGTCGCTCCCTCGTCTCGCCTCGTCAATGCCCACCAATCATTATTAATTCTTTTTATTTTTTATTTTTGACTTTCCACACATCCAAACAGACCGTAAATTCTTTTTTTTTTTTTTAAATAAAACAAAGTGCCAAATTTAAAAATTCAAAAAGCTCCGCCTAAGCCTATATTTGCCTTCCGGTTTTCCGCTACTCGACGCCTCGCCTACACAACGCTGAAAAACAAAAAAACCCCATTATTGGACTCGCTGCGCACTGCGCATTCCGGCGCACTTTAGCACTTCCATCTCTGTAACTTCAAAAGCAGAGCTCTCTCTCTCGTTCTCTCTCTCTCTCTCTCTCTTTCTCTCTCTCGCACGCGATGGGTAGAAATCGTGCGCTTCCTTTGGTGTTGTTGATGGTGGTTTGCTTCTGCTTTGTGTTTGATGGTTCGATTGAAGTCGTTGGACTCACATTCTCTTCGAAACTGATTAATCGTTTCTCTGATGAGGCCAAAGCGCTCTGGATTTCTAGGAATCGTAATTTGAGTCTCGATTCCTGGCCCAAAAGGAATAGCTTAGAGTACTTTCAGTTGTTACTGGGTAGTGACTTGAAGCGTCAGAGAATGAAGCTCGGTTCTCAGAATCAGTTGCTGTTTCCCGTACAGGGCAGCGAGACTTTCTTTTTCGGAAATGAGCTTGACTGGTTTGTGCAGTTTGAACTCTGTTTGGTTGCCAAGAAAGTAAAAGAAATTTGTGAGATTTTATTTATTTATTATTTTGTGCAGGTTACATTACACATGGATTGATATAGGGACGCCAAATGTATCATTTCTTGTTGCATTGGATGCTGGGAGCGATCTGCTGTGGGTCCCCTGTGATTGCGTACAATGCGCCCCCTTGTCTGCCAGTTACTACAGTTCTTTGGTATGCAAGCAATTTACCAACTTTTTTCTTTTTCCCTTTCTCCTAATTTGTTAGTTTTTTTGTCAAAGAAAAAACTTCTTTCCATCTACTTGTTGCTTAATACATGTTAAAAAAAATTAAAACTTGCAATGTGGTAGTAATTTGAAGTCAACTAGACTAGTGGAGTAGTCCAAACTAAGAATTAGGTAGCAGGTTCAGCTTTAATTTCCAATGATTGATTTGCAGGTGCTCCCTTGTATTTGGGGCATCTACTTATGCAGGATAGAGATTTAAGCGAGTATAGCCCATCTTTATCCAGCACAAGCAGGCACCTTTCTTGCAGCCATCAGCTTTGTGAATTGGGTTCCAACTGCAAAAATCTGAAGGAGCCCTGCCCATACATTGCTAACTATGATGACCCGGGTACTTCAAGTTCTGGATTTTTGGTCGAAGATAAACTACATTTGGATTCAGTTAGCGAAAACGCAACCCCAAGAAGGGTGCAGGCTTCAGTTATTATAGGGTGCTTATATCATTCTTGTCTTGTGACTTTTTTTTTTTTAATTTTTTTTTCTTACTCTGTTTTGCTTCATTTTTTTGGTTCTTACTCTTAATTTTTCCTGTGATGCAGCTGTGGTAGAAAGCAAAGTGGTGGCTATTTGGATGGAGCTGCTCCTGATGGTGTTATGGGACTAGGACCCGGAGACATTTCTGTTCCAAGTTTGCTTGCAAAAGCTGGATTAATTCGGAAATCTTTCTCGCTCTGCTTTGATGAGAATGATTCTGGGAGAATCTTGTTTGGTGACCAAGGGCATGCGTCCCAAAATTCAACACCATTTGTGCCTATGCAGGGAAATTAGTAAGACATCTTTATATTCCTTTCAAAGTTGTTTTCTTTTATTTGCCAAAGCGCTTGTCTTGACTCTTGAGTGATCTTTAGACTTACTGAGTATTCTTTCCGTCTGTGCTTAATGTAACTAGTTCGTACATTGTTTCAGTATTACTTATTTTGTCGAGGTGGAGTCTTACTGTGTTGGCAATTCTTGTCTTAAGCAATCCGGATTCAAAGCAGCTGTTGACAGTGGTGCATCTTTTACATTTCTTCCAACTGAAGTTTATAATAAAATTGTGTTGGAGGTGCATATTTGAGTCTGCAATGTTCAATATGTTAAAAGAGTTAATTATTATATGGCCTTAGAAGTAATTGCTTCCTGAATACAGTTTGACAAACAAGTGAATGCACAAAGGGTTAGCTTCCGGGGAGGCCCATGGAATTATTGTTATAACTCCAGGTTGGACTGTAGTCTTGGAAAGGTTGGCAAGCCCCTTTTCTTATTTCATCTATAACTGATTGTCTGCTACTTTTCTTTGGAACAGTTCACAGGAGTTGAGTAATATTCCTGCCTTGCGACTCCACTTCCTAATGAACCAAAGCTTTATAGTTCATAATCCCACATATTCCATTCCCCAGAATCAGGTATTGGATCCTATTCTTATCTTTTCTTCATTTGAATGTAAACTTGTGAGACTGTATAGCAGGACTTGGTGAATGCTAGAAAGTTGGGACAAAAAAATGTTCAACAAAAGTATTGGATGAAGTTGAGAACAGAGTTATAGGAAGTGTACACTGTGTGCATGGAGTTCTATGAATACTGCATCCAATGAATGAACTGATTCAATAAATTTGAGAAGTGATTGGAAGGGAACTTGAAGAGGTTTTTGTCAGTAGCAAAGAGATTGAGCTGAGCAATCCATCTTCTAACCCACTTCAGATTTTGGCATTCTATATATATATGTGCTTTTTATTAATTCTTAGGGGATTGTCCTTTCAAGATTTGAACTTGGGATTTCAAATTGGGGGTCCCATGTGAGTCCAAATCTCATTAGGATGGGAGTTGGCGTTTGTATGTGATGGTCCTGATGGAGAAGGATTATTCTTATTGTGTAGTTCAAACCATGGTATGCCTTATTGTAAAGACTCAAAAGGAACCTCTTTCCAATTACACATGTCATGCTGGCATAAACAATACATTTTGGATAGTTCTAACAAATTTAGCTGTATTACATGCATAATCAGAGATCAGAATATATCTTTGGTGTTTGTGCTTGCAAGTTTCTATTTTTTCTTGGCAATTGGTAATTTGGTATGGTGATTAGATGTAAAAATTTGCAAATCACATTGTTTTGAAAAATATTAATTGACTTGACTTTTATGGTGCAGAAATTCACCATGTTCTGCCTAGCTCTCCAGCCAATAGATCTCAACTATGGTATCATTGGACGTGAGTGTTACTCTGCCTTGTAGCTTTGTATGCATATTGTTTTTCACAGTTTCTATAGTGACACTGATCAATATGTAAATTGCAGAAAACTTCATGACAGGTTATCGTGTTGTTTTTGATATGGAGAATTTGAAATTGGGTTGGTCTAATTCAAATTGTAAGCATTTAAGCTTGTGTTGTTTGAATTCTCTAAAATATAGATGATTTTTCTTATTTGAAGTCCTAGTTTTTCTGAATACATTGAACCATTGATTCTTAGAAATTTCTTACTTCATTCAAATTGCTTGTGAAGAATTTATATGAGTACTAGAATCAACTTCCATTTAAAGGAGATTCTGATAGAAAATTTATAGAAACCTAACATGGTTATGAAGAATTGCCTTCTTGGTTCAACATTTACTTTTGTTGGCAGATTTGAAACTGATTTTATCCTTGATTCACGTGTGCAGGTCAAGATATAAGTGACAATACAAAAGTAAATCTTGCGCCACCTCCAAATGCTATTTCGCCAAATCCATTGCCAACTAATGAGCAACAGAGCATCCCTAATAAGCATGCAGTTGCACCTGCTGTTGCTGGAAAGACTACCTCTAAACCCTCTGCAGCATCCCAGCATATTCCCTCTCTGCTCTATTTAATGAGTTCGTTTGTATTGCTACTGAACATATGTATGTTTGTTTTGCAAATCTAATCTCTGTCCCACTCTCTTCTGCTTGTAAATCCCGTCTATCCTGTCAAACTCTTCCAATTTCCATAGGTTTTCAGCTTTCTGAAGATCATTCTATTGATTGGGGTTGGTTGAGAAGATCAATTATCTTCTTAATGTAGCTGGTTCAGTTTACTGCTAACTTCTGTTTTGCGTAGTATTTGTTAGTGTTGATAGTATAGTCATTGCTAGGTTTCTTACATTTATATGCTTTAGCCAAATTAGTCTTGACTTGGTATGGCTATAACGCAAATTCAATGCCAGAAAACATGGCAGAGTTGCTGGATGTGGCTCTAACATAATTAGCACCAAGGCAGATCACCATTTCATTTGAGCTTTGTTCCTAAGCCATTTTGACTTATTGGGCCATGTTTTTGAGCCCTTTATTTTTTGTTTCCCTAACTGATGGTAATTGATAAGAATAGTATTCAATGAAAGTGAAATTATCTGCCAAAAGCCCAAAACAACCAACTCTACCCATATTTTGAAACTGACCTTGCAAGCTGCATGTGGCAGATTAGCACTCCAAATAAATTGGGCTTCCTTTACTACGATAGAATTGGAAGGTTTCTATTTGGTTGAGCTGCCTTCTGCATAACTTCACATTGCGCTGCATGTTCATGCTTCCTCAATCAAGTTTTTAAAACTTTTATTTCATTCTTTAATTCATTAAACAAAATTCAATCTTTGTTTCAACAACTTGTATTAATATATCATTTAAAATGGAATGGAGTTCAACCATTGCATTGGAACTATTAATATATCTATCCACTGACTTGAATTGAATTTATGAGATGAGTAATATGTTTTTAATACTGATCATACATGCAGTCTAAATATTTAATGGGTCCAAAAATTTCAATCAGGAGCAGTATAAAGAAATGGATAAGATGGATTTGTACATATTTTGTGGCTTTTAGGTGTCAACGTTTTTTATGCGCGGAGGTAGAAAACAAAATTCCTAGACTCCAATGCCCAGCTGCTATTAGGCGATCACGTTGCACAGACGCAGAGGATGATTATAAAGTTTATAACCATCTCAGATGCAAATATAAAATTTGATTTTGATGAAATTCAACATTGTTTTAAAAAATTTATTTTGTAAAAATATGAAAAGTATAATTTTAATCAAAATCAAACCCATCGATTTTAATAATTTTTGTCTGATTCCAAACCAACTGTTGAACTGATCTAAGTAAAAACATTGGCATAAAATGGTACCTTTATGGATCATATAATTAAGCTATTGATAAATGGGTTGCTTTAAAATCATTAGTCCTTAACCGCTAAATCTCCTCACAGCCTATGACCCCTTCTTTTATGCACCCTTCAATCTGTCTCCATTTACAACCATCTCTTCCCCAATCTCTCTCTTTCTCTCAGGTATACCTAACAAACCTTCTTTTAAGGCTCTCATCGTCATCGTCCTTGTGCATGGTTTTATATACAAGCCACTCTCTTCTCTCTTGTTCCAAATATAAAAGAAAAAATATTAAAAATCATCGTCAATAGCTTAGATAAAGGTGACAGACATTCATCAATATCAAGATGGGTCGTGTTAAATTAGAGATAAAGAAAATAGAAAACAACACAAATCGACAAGTTACATTTTCAAAACGCAGGAATGGACTCATTAAGAAGGCTTATGAACTTTCCATTCTTTGTGATATTGATATTGCTCTTATTATGTTCTCTCCCTCCGGCCGTCTTAGCCATTTCTCGGGGAAAAAAAGGTGACGCCCAATTTTTCTATTCTTTATTTTGCATGTTCCTATTTTTACATTTCTTTATGTTTGGATCATTTAGATATGCAAGAAAATCTAATTTGCATATAACCGTTATGGCTGTTGATAAATTTGATGATATCTGAAACAATTTTCTTCTCTCTCTCTCTCTCTCTCTCTCTCTCTCTCTCTCTCTTTTTTGCATGTTCATAATCAATGTTGATTCAAATCTTTTTGATGATGATCATAAAAATTAATTAAGTTTCTGAGTCTAGAATAGCCATCTTTCTTGTTACTTAGAAATGATAAAATCATGGCCGAATGCACATCGCTCTGAGACCTCTCATCGATTAATATCAACATGAACTGAGTTTGTATATGGAAATCCGCTACTGAAACACAATTTCCTTTGATGGGTCTTCTTCTGTTTTCATTTTTCAGCCAATTTGGTTGTGATGTGAACTCTGAGCCCAAAGATTAGGATCTATAACTATACTTGTGGCTAATGGCTTGAGAAATTAAAGGATGGTTTATTTACTATTGCCACATATATATAATAAATACTTTCAAGAATTCAGTTGTTGCATTGATATAAAATCCTTTATTATTTTATTCATTTCATTCTTAGGATAGTATAATGTCAAAATCTACAATACAATAATATGTTCTTAATTTATGCTTGAAAACTCAGGATTGAGGATGTGTTTGCGCGTTATGTTAATCTCCCAGATCAAGAAAGAGAACAGTATGTATGCTATTGAAATTACGTTAGTTCAATTTGTAAATTAAGTTTCATCTAAACTAGGTTAATCATTTGATCATCTTACACCATAACTTTTCTGTTTGCAGTGCTATATACCCTGAACATAGCAGACATCCGTATGCTCTACAACCTTTAATTATTATTCCCTTTTATTAATTCCCTTCTTTGGCTTTTTCATAGTTGTTTTATTTACCATTTTTTTTTTCATTTTTCCTTCTTGCAGTGATTTTCAAAGCAAAGAGGTAAATATTAATTAGCTTTAATATGATAAAATTTTAGAAAATTCCTCTCACTGAAGTTAGAGTTTTCATTCGTCTTGTTGCAGTATTTGCTAAGGACTCTGCAACAACTTAAGAGCGAAAACGACATTGCTCTTCAACTTGCCAAGTTAGTCTACATTTCCCTCCTTCTCATCATATATATTAATTCATTTATGCAACTTTTTTTCTTATTTGTTTATTCTTTCTTATTAATTCATCTTGGATATCGATGCTGCAAAAAGTCCAACAGCTATCAACTCTGATGTTGAGGTACATAACAACAGTATTCTTTTAATTATAAATCAATTTATATCAAAAGCATTAATCTTAATTAATTGGTTAATGTTCTTCTTCCATTTTAGGAACTCCAACACGAAGTTGCCAGTTTACAACAACAACTTCAGATTGCAGAGGAACAGATAAGGTTAACTAGTTAGCTCTTTTTTCTTATCTTAATTAATTAAGTTTTAATTATAATTAATAGCTTAATTTTTAATCTATTGCTGCTTCATCAAACATAGGATATATGAGCCCGACCCACTAAAAATCTCTTCCATGGGAGAGCTAGAATCATGTGAGAAAAATCTTGTTGACACTTTGACAAGTGTTATGCAGAGAAAGGTTCACACAACTTAATTAATTTTTCTTCTTTTTATGATTAATAAAATTTTCTTTTTACTCCAAATCCTTATTATTTCATTTACTCGTTGCAGGAGTATTTATTGAGCAACCAAATTGCTTATGATCCCTCTAGTATGCAGGTAATTAAAGTGAAAAGAGGCATTATATATTAATTATTGAAAATTTTAACTAATTAATGATAGAATTAAAATTATGGATGTACACAGCAAGGGATGGCAACCTCATTCGAGGATGAAGTTATAGGTTGGATGCCTGATGGTGGTCAAAGCCATACCCATATTTTCGATACTTCTGCCTCTTTGAATAATCTTAGGTTTGTTTTTCTGTTTAAAATGTAATATTATTGAAGTTTTAGAATTATTTAAAACATTTCTCATATCTTTAAATATTATTAAAAAAATTGAAAAATAATTAACTAATTAAATTAGTTATGTGTTTGGAGACAGAGATCTATCATCAACAATGTATGATCCATTGTTGCAAGGAAGTAGCTCAAATCGAGAGGCACAAAGCATGGCAGAGTGCCATGTCACAAACCCTAATGACCATAATAACTTCTCTACATGGCCTCAGCCTTACTCATCAACCACTGCTCTCCATTCCAATCCCATGCCTGCACCTTCCTTATACCCTCAACTTCAGGTTTTCTTTCTTTTATTTTTATATATTAAATAATTAGTTTAATTGCTTTAATAATATGATTATATATATATATATTAATTTAATGAACTCATGAAAATTTTCGTATACAATCAGCCTGGAATGATGGGCCCAAACATTCCAGAAATGATGCCACGTGAGCAGATGGATATCCCAATCAGTGGACCTCACTTGCAGTTGGAGAATGAAGCTGCAAATTTTGACAACAAAATCCCTCAACTTAATGGGCAATAAAAAAAAAAGCAATAAATTAATGTTGATATTCACCGGCGAGCCAGCTGACTCATGTAAAAAATTTCTTTTTCTTTTTGAATTATTGAATGTTGCATGTTATTCATAGATATAAACATACCAAATATCATCCCGTATATGATTTTAACAGAAATTAATTCCTGTCACATATTTGATTAAAAAAAAAATTCATGGTTTTGTATATATATATATATATATATATATATAAATAAGGAAATGAAACTATTGAGATTAAAATGTCAATTTTTTGTAACTCTTTTATTTGTTTTTCCTCAAAATTTTTATAAAATTTAAAAATTTGAATTCCATATGGTTTGACATTGCTTTCTGATAATTATTTTCACAACTATTGGGATAAAAGTTTAATTGCCAATGCGTTTAGCTAATTTGATTTGAGGCATATACTTGGTAGCATCGTAAAGAATTTGTATGGGCAAAGAAAAGAAAAACAGAAAGTTCTAATGAAGACAAATGACACATAAATTCTGACAAGGGATTGCATGTGCATTTGTGTCTATGCAACAGTCAAATTATTAAATGTGAGCATTGTCAATATCAGATTCACCTCTTATAATCTATAATAAAAAAATTATATATATATATATAATATAATTATGTCTTCTAAATACACTTAATAATATTAATTTATTAACAATTATGATAAATTTTTATCTAAATCTGATTTATTGTGAATATAAAAGATAAACATATAAATGAAACCCATATGTAAATAAGTGAGACTTTTATATATATATCTGTATCTTAAATTTATGATGAATTAAGTTAAAATAAAATTTTCCCTATCTATAATCAGATATTGAAGAATCAAAACTATCATTTAATTAAAAATTTTAACTTTTTGTTCCATAAATATATAATTATTATTTTAAACACTAACGGTTGACTACTGAAAAATTAATCTAAAAATTATATTTATTAAATACCTCCAATAAAAAGTTTAAATGCTAAAATTTAAAAATTAATTTTCAATTAAATCAACACTAATTATAAATTCACAATGAGGGTCAACTTTGAAGCACATAATGCATATTCCTGCCGATAAATAAGGCTCTAAAGGTCTCAATTCTTACCAAAAGAGAGAGAGAGAGAAAAAAAAAAAAAAAAATCTTACATCTAAATCTTTCCCCATATAAAAATATCACTACCATCATAACCTTACCTCCTTTATGCGACTCATTTATCATATTCTAACTCTGCCTCCTTGCAATAATCATCAGTTTCACCATCTCTCTTCATCAAAACCAGACACACAGCAGATAGTTCTAAGCAAGGTAAGCATACAATTCCCTATTACATGCTTTCATTTGCATGCATTAGGTAGAAGATTTCCAGCTGAGTTACATTAATGGGATTTTTTTTGGATCTCTTGATAACACAATTTAATTTTTTTTGTTCATCCTTTGATTTTTATAAACATATTATCATTTTTTTTTTATCTTTAATTACTTTGATGTTTTCTAGCTTTCACTCCCACTCTATCGATATGATATACCGTTGCATGTATACTCATCTATATATTTATTTAGATTGAAGTAAGGACATTTTATATATAAAATAATAAATTAAACGATACGATCAATACATTATGAGATCGTGTATGAATTAATTAAAATGATAAATTTTATGAAAAGGAAAAAAAATTTGAAAGATTTGACTATTTTTAAGGGTGATATAAACCTGCCTTAGATATGATCAAGAAAAGCTTTGTCAAAGTTGTTTTTCTTGTTTTCTTTAATCCATTATTAGCAAACAAAATAAGATATGATTAGTGTAATTTGTTTTTTTCTTAATTTGAGTTACGGTTACTCAGGAAAGCATAGCTATCTGCTACTCACCAACGAATTAATTGAATCCTTTCACTGTGTTTTCAAAGTCAAATGATTCCCCATCTTGAAACTAGCCAATTGTATGATTGCCTTCTAATTAATGGGTCCTACAGGAATTTTATTTTATTTTTGGTAGGGGTGTTAGGGAATAGGAACTCGAACTTGATTTTAATGACTATAATTATCATACGATTTTTGCAGCATTAATATTAAAATTAAAATTAAAATTAATTTTTTGAATTACAAAATATTTTAAAAAGGCATATGATTTAATTTATTGGAGTACTTTGAATGAAGCATATGAGTGTTATTATACAATCAGGTGAAGATTCAGTTGACTTGTTTGGAATGAGACTTTGATTTCGTTTCATTTGAATATATGGTATGATACCTACTTTCCACACATACACACACACACACATATATATATATATATAATTCAATTTTATAAATGTTAATAAATTTCATTTTAAATAGAATTTATGCATTCAGATATGGAGGGTGAAGAAGGAGCCTCTTTCGAGTTTGACGTTGATCGCTTGGTTAATGGTCACAGTGCCCCAGTCTCTCCCTCTCCCGTTGAAATACCTAGTAATCTTTCTAATGTAAGTACGACGTCGTACGTTCAACTATATTTACCAAAACGTTTTTATTAAAAAATATATAATTATCAGGTGTAATTCATCAAAGATTTAATCATATTAATTAAGATATGGTAATTACAGGAGCTTGGCGAGCTAGGCTCATCATCTGGAAGCAATCCGCCTCCTCCAATGAATGAAGCAATTCCCAAACAGAAGCTCATGACAGTCGCAGCATCTACAAATGAAAGCAATAGAAAAATGGCAGTCGCTGCAGGTGCAGGCTCCTCCTCATTCCATCCTCCATTGATGGGGACTTGGAAGGGGATTGGAGTTGTACCTGGAATATCACCCTCTCCCTGGATCAACCAAAATCAACCTTTTACGCCTTGGACTTCATTAAGGTACATGCAATAAGAAATCATCATCGTTGGATTAATTATAATATATATTTGTTGCTTAATTTCATTTTAATTTATTATAATTAAGTCACCTAATTTATTTTTTTATTTTATTTTTGATAATCTTATAAGCATCCATTCACATATTTATTTTCAAAATCTTGTTTTTTAATAGGTATATATTTTCTTTTTAATATTAGAATAGAATCTAAGAAAAATTTAGCATAAATATATTCAAATTAAACTTAGGTTGATAGACCTCCCTAAAACACCGAAAAACACCCAGTCCTAAGGCATGGCAAGTTAAGTCAAAAAACCTGGAGCAATACAAACCAGAACCAAGCTAACGCAAACTTAAGACAAGAGCAACCGACTCAAATCTTGTATGCGTTTTGAATGTGTATTTCTCAGCTGCATGTAGAATAAAAGGAAAAAAAAAAATGGTTCACGCATTTTGCTTAAAATTCTGTTGCAGGAATAAAATTAAATGACCTAATGATGATAAATTAAAATTATCTAAATGATAAAATTAAAATTAAATCACAAATTTAATTGCATCTTAATATAATTAATCCCACCATTCTAACACTTCATATATATATATATATATATATATATATATATATATATATATATATATATATATATATATATATATACGTACTAACAGTATTTTTCATTTAGGTACCAAGATTACTTGATAAATCAGAGACAACTACAACCTCATCAAGTGCCTGGAATGACAAATGTGAATGATCCATCATACCAGCAGAACTACTCTATGCTACATGGAGCTTCTATAGATTCAAGGTATTCATTTAACCTTAAAACTAATTAAGAATAAGATACATATAATTAACGATTAGATGATTATGTGTTTGTTTCATTGAAGATATTGTTTCTTGTTTAGCTTGGAATTGAGAATGATATGAAGTTTTTTTTTTTTTCCTCATTTTAATTTAGGCTCCCACAATTTGGTTACCATAATGGAAAAACTAATGAGGGATTGGATATTTCGCCATATTGTAACTCATTGCCTTCAACGTCAAGGTGCCTTGTATTGATTACTGTTATCACTCAATTTTCTTTTATTAATAGAAGCAACACATATTGCACAATGTATCTCTTTAACTTAAATGCTTGATCTTTTGCCTTCCTTTCCTTGGAACCCAGGTTCCAGCAGCATATTCATCCAGCTAACTTGTTTGATCTGCAATTGCAATGCTGTAATTCCTGGCAGCAGCAAGAATCTCTCAAACTTTCAGGGTAACATTTTTCCACTTTAATTAATAAACAGCTTAATCATCTAGTCTTTTAATTTATTAATCCATTGTTATACATAGTAGGGCTCAGATATGTCAACCTGAAGAACTGGCTAATCAAAATGCAAGAAGAATTACTGACCTTGAGACATCTCAACAAACTCAACTCTTTAATACTTCAGAAACTCTTCAGGCAAATATGAATCTTGATTACAAGTTGCTGTAATTGTTCTCTTGACTAACCTCAAATGGCGTCATGAATTATGCTTGTTTTGAATTGTTCTCAGAGTGGAATTCTGGGAAGACAAATTCTTGGAAAGAGGCCATTTGAACTTGGGGAATCATCATCATCACCATGCAAGCTTTCCAGGGTAAGAACTGAGTATGCTTTCTCTTTATATTTCTTTCATTTTTTTTCCCATCTAATGAAATTATTATTATTATTATTATTATTATTATTATTATTATTATTATTAGGTGGAATCAGGAACGACTCAAGAAAACCATGGAGCAGCATGGAGACCTCAAGACAAGCTTTCCATTCTATTGAATTTAAGGTAGTGGTTTTCTGCTATTTTTAATAGTCATCATTTATATTATAATTTATATGTATATATCTAATTAATTGTGAGGATTTATGATAATTACAGGCCAATCAGAAATGCAGTGTATGATCCATTGTTTGAGGGAATTGGTCTGCCTGTAGACCCACATTTGCGGATGCTTGCTTTGATCTGACTGCAAATGCTAACTACTTGCATATAAAACTCCACCATTGTAGACACATGCACTTGCAAGGGGCTCTGGAGGTTTTGCTGGTTGTTATATATATTGATGGAAATTTGTGACAATACCTGCTTATTTTTTATACCAATAAATTTATTCTCTGTTTAGATTCCGAGAAAATTGAATCCTTTTCTCTAAGTAGTAGTAGTAGTAGTAGTAGTAGTAGTAGTAGTAGTAGATGGAAATTTGTGACAATACCTGCTTATTTTTTATACCAATAAATTTATTCTCTGTTTAGATTCCGAGAAAATTGAATCCTTTTCTCTAAGTAGTAGTAGTAGTAGTAGTAGTAGTAGTAGTAGTAATACCTGCTTATTTTTTATACCAATAAATTTATTCTCTGTTTAGATTCCGAGAAAATTGAATCCTTTTCTCTAAGTAGTAGTAGTAGTAGTAGTAGTATAAATTTATTCTCTGTTTAGATTCCGAGAAAATTGAATCCTTTTCTCTAAGTAGTAGTAGTAGTAGTAGTAGTAGTAGTAGTTTATACCAATAAATTTATTCTCTGTTTAGATTCCGAGAAAATTGAATCCTTTTCTCTAAGTAGTAGTAGTAGTAGTAGTAGTTTATACCAATAAATTTATTCTCTGTTTAGATTCCGAGAAAATTGAATCCTTTTCTCTAAGTAGTAGATTCCGAGAAAATTGAATCCTTTTCTCTAAGTAGTAGTAGTAGTAGTAGTAGTAGTTTATACCAATAAATTTATTCTCTGTTTAGATTCCGAGGTAGTAGTAGTAGTTTATACCAATAAATTTATTCTCTGTTTAGATTCCGAGAAAATTGAATCCTTTTCTCTAAGTAGTAGATTCCGAGAAAATTGAATCCTTTTCTCTAAGTAGTAGTAGTAGTAGTAGTAGTAGTTTATACCAATAAATTTATTCTCTGTTTAGATTCCGAGGTAGTAGTAGTAGTTTATACCAATAAATTTATTCTCTGTTTAGATTCCGAGAAAATTGAATCCTTTTCTCTAAGTAGTAGTAGTAGTAGTAGTAGTAGTTTATACCAATAAATTTATTCTCTGTTTAGATTCCGAGAAAATTGAATCCTTTTCTCTAAGTAGTAGATTCCGAGAAAATTGAATCCTTTTCTCTAAGTAGTAGTAGTAGTAGTAGTAGTAGTTTATACCAATAAATTTATTCTCTGTTTAGATTCCGAGAAAATTGAATAGTAGTAGCAAGATGTGATGAGCGATGAGCGATAGATGAGCAAGAAGGAAACCATTTCATTACATTAAAAAGGTAGTAGTAGTAGTAGTAGTAGTAGTAGTAAGGAAACCATTTCATTACATTAAAAAGGTGTTAGATTTGGGACTCAAAATTTTAATTAGATTTGAAAATACATTTTCTTAGTTTGAGGAGGAAAAATATAGTAGTAAGGAAACCATTTCATTACATTAAAAAGGTGTTAGATTTGGGACTCAAAATTTTAATTAGATTTGAAAATACATTTTCTTAGTTTGAGGAGGAAAAATATTCCTCGATAGATAGAGGAATAGTTTCTATATAGAATAGAACTTTGATTTGGTATTATTCTTAAATTGAATTGGAGTCTTAATTAGATTAAGATTGGAGTGACTAAAAAGTTATTTGGTTTTGTCCATAAAGAGGTTTGCCAATTGCTAAGGGTGGTTTTGCCTATTGATGAAGGGCATGCTCATTGCAATCCCATGGAGGAAAAAAATGTTTCGACTTAAGGTGAAAAAAAAACATAATCTAAGAGGGAGGAATTATAGCACATTATAGTTGAAAACACCCTTTATGGTGTATAAGATAGTTAAAGTAGTAAATATATGGATTATATTTAGAGGAAAATTAGAGAGAATAACTAATATTTTACTATGATCAGTTAATGATGTGAAGGTTCTTTGGGTGCAATTGAGATAATAGATAGATAGTTTTGATCTTGTGATAGATGGTTATATTTGATAGATAGTAGAAGATAGCATGTCTGTGAATATAACCCTATATAAAAATGGTGAAAGTGAACCACGTAAATATTATATTTTGTGTGTTTATTTTTTTTTTGGTCGTTTACATGTTTTCACAGTACTCGATAATTACTCTAATAACACTTATTGTGAAAATTACACCCAATAAATTAGAGAAATGTCAGCCTACTTAACCAACAAATCCACTAATAAAAAAATAATTAGGATCACTAATAATTTTTTCAACCCTTACAAATAAATCACTCACAAATTCTCTACTGCGCTGTGGCCAAATACCAGCACTCACAAACATGGGGGCTCCTCGACACATGCTCTACCAAAATTAACAATTAAATAAGGCCACTGCTAGGCCACGTGATATAAGTCCAAAGTTGGATTTTCAAAACCTTTCCATGATTTTAAATTTGGACTTCTTAACCACCGAAATTCTTTATTTTTTTTTTAATTTAATTATAACTAAACTTCCTTTTTAAATATTAATTTCTAATCCTAGTTGACTTAGGAACTCTATAAAAAAGAAACCTCTATTCCTCGTCCAATCGGGAATGGGAATATAGTAGCAGCACAACACATATAAGGAGAACTTTCATGATTCATTCTATTCATTTTTCTTCTACTTTTCATCAGGAACTAAGCAATCACTACAAGATGGGGATTAGGCAAGTTTGGGCGTATAATCTCATGGAAGAACTGCAAAAAATGGATGCGGCATTGCACCACCACAAGGTGGTTTCCATGGACTCGGAGTTCCCTGGATTTCTTCGGAAAACCCCTCGACGGTCTGATGAGTTATCGGCATTCGCTGATATGAAGTTCAACGTTGATAACATGAAAATTATCCAACTGGGTATTACACTTTCCGATGAGAATGGAATTATCGCCGGAACTTCGGAGTTTAATTTCAAGTTCTTGATAGAAACGGAGGTTTTTTATGATCCCAAGTCCATTGAGTTTCTAAAGGAAAGTGGAATTGATTTTGAGGAGCTGAGGATTAATGGGATCGACCAGCTGTTTTTCTCAAACATGTTTACTCATGTTTTAAGCAGACATAGAGACTTGAAGTGGCTAACTTTTCATGGGCTATATGACTTGGCCTACATGGGGAAGCTGGTTACCAAGAAACCACTGCCTGTGTCTATGTTGGATTTCTCTGAGATTATTGCCACGGCATTTGGGTGCTGTGTGTTGGATGTCAAGTACATGGCACGATTCTACGATGACCTGCACAGGGGTGGGAAAAATTACCCAGAGAGGGTTATGGAAAAAAATATTTACCAAAAGGGGTTATATTAAACTTATTTACCAAAAGGGGTGAGAAGTGCTGAGGTGGCGTAGACTCACAGATAGACTCTAGTATAAGCAGTGACCAAGGACTAAACTGACAAAAAAACTTACAAGGACCGAAACAGAAAAAAAAAACTTTGAAGGACTGAAATGAAAAAAAAAATAGCAGGCAGTGGGCGCTACCCAAGGTAGCGACCAGCTGCCAAATTCCCTCCTTCGGTCAGTGCGTGTGGACTAGACTAAAAAGTAATTAATTTTGGATTGAAATGTAATTAATTTTGGCCTGAAATGAAAAAAAAATCAGAACGTGTAGGATGATGTGGCAGCAGTACCAACCAGCTGCCAAATTTTCTTAGTCCCATTTGGACTGAAATGAAAAAAAACTATGACATTGGACTGAAATGCAACTTTGTAGGACTGAAAATTAAAAAAAAAAAGTGTGGCAGCAGGATGCTACCTTAGGTAGCGACCAGCTGCCACAGTCCACTCCCCTGTCTTGTGTTGTCAACTGGCTATTTGACCCGATTCCCCTCTCTTTTGTGCCAAGACTGTGTGAAATTATTAGATTTTGTACAGACTCCCCTCTCTTTTGTGCCAAGACTGTGTGAAATTATTAGATTTTGTACAGACGGAAATATAAATAGAAACAAACCTCTCTAATTCTCTCATTTTATCTTCAGGAAAAAAATTTTCTTTGTGTTCTCTCTCTCTAATTTGCTGTAGGGAATTTAGGAGAAAATTTTATATAACTTCATTATTCTATTGTGTGTCTATAGCTATAGATAAAAAAAAGGTAAGAAAATTATTTGGTATTATTTTGGGATAAATTTTAATAACTATCCTTGAACTTATATGGTTGTAACACTACAGTCCTTAAACTTTAAAACGTAACATAAAACTCCCTAAACTTTTAAATTTTGCACAGTAAAATCCCTCAAACTTTCAATTACTGATTTTTCAGTTGAAAACTGATATGAACAGCTCCCTCATGGCTCTTAGTCAACATTTCTCTTCCTCTTTTATTCAAATTGTAAAATTATTCTCTCTGCATCGGAAAAATCATTCTGTTTTACAGTGAGAAAATGATTCAATTTACACATAAATTGAGAGAGAAAAGAGAAATATTGATTAAGCTCCACGCTAGAACTGGTCAGGTGAGCGTCTAACTGAAAAACCGACAATTAGAGGTTAGAGGGATTTTACTGTGTAAAATTTGAAAGTTGAAGGGGTTTTATGTTACATTTTTAAGTTGAAGGACTATAATGTTACACTAGATAAGTTCAGGGACGGTTGCCAAAATTTATCCATTATTTTTGTTATTATTCATGTTATGTAAACATGTTGATAATGTAAATTGCAATTTAAATTTTTTTTCATATACTAATAATATTTATCTCTCTCCCTCTCTTTGTGTGTCTCTCTCTCTATTTGTATATAGAGAAAGTCAAGTGCAAAATATTTTGAGGTAAATTTCCTTTTGAGGTAATTTTTTAATTATTGATGTGATATAAAAATTTTAAAATATAAATTGATGTTGTAAAATTTTTTTGAATAGTCTAATAATCTCTCTCTCTCTCTTTGCCTGTAGAGGAAGTAAGGTGTAGAGCATTTTCAGGCAATTTTTATTTTGAAATATTTTTTTTATTATTGATATGATATAAAATATTTAAAATAGAAATTCATGTAGTAGAATTTTTTTGAATGCTGTAACAGTCTCTCTCTCTCTTTCTCAATATTTCTTTCTCTCTCTCTTTCTCTCTTTCTGCCTGTAAAGAAAGTAAGGTGCAGAGCATTTTCATGTAATTTTTATTTTGAAATATTTTTTTCTATTATTGATGTGAGATAGGTTTCTAAAATACAAATTGATGTAGAATAAATTTTTTTAATAGTCTACCAATCTTTCTCTCTCTTTGCCGAAAGATACAGTATGTTTTATAATAGAATTTGAGTTAATTTTTTTATTATTGATGTGATATAAAAATTTTAAAATACAAATTGGTGTAGTAAAATTTATTTGTAACACTCTAACAATCTCTCTCTCTCTCTCTCTCTCTCTCTCTCTCTCTCTCCCCCCCCCCCCCCTCCCCCCTGTATAGGAAGTAAGGTTAAGAGTATTTTGAGGTAATTTTTATTTGGATACAAGTTTTGTTTATTACTATTCATATATGAAAATTTATATATAAATTGATGTAGAACATTTAAACATAGAAAATTATTTTTAGAGTTATAGATATATGGTGTGAGATTATATTATGAGTGGATACTAATTTTTTAAAAATTGGTAATATCATAGAGTTTATTAGATTGGAAGAGTAATAATATCATGGTTGTTATTAGATTAAAATGAATGTTTGTTCAATTTTATTTTTATTTTTTATAATAGAGGAAAGGTGAAGAAAATTAATGCATGAGTTTCAAATATTATAGTACATTTAAATAGAAAATATTTTTTGAGCGAGTTGTACATATATGGTGTTAGGTTAGTGGGTGGTGGTGGTGGTTGGTAATTTTTAACAAAATGGTAATATAATTGATATTATTACATTACAAGAGTAATATTTCAAAATGAATGTTTGTTTATTTTTTCCATGATAAAAGAGTAATAATAATAACAAAGTGTAAGTGATTAATAAGTCAAGTGTTAACCTTGATAGGAATGGAAGGACAACAAATACACAGTAGAAATTACCTCTAGCCAGGTCCATCAGATCCATCAATACTCAGACACCAAAGACTTCATTGATCAGAGTCTATATGGGAAGGTAAAATGCAGGAGGAAGTGTTGACCTGCAGAAGACATGCGGATGTTCTTCATCTGAATGCTCCTCCAGAATTGATCGTTCCTCATTTAAGGGATAGTGGTTTTATTGGAGTCTCTCGAATGAGTTTTTTTGCATTAGATTGGCATCTTATATCAGCTCTAGTTGAAAGATGGAGGCTTGAGACACACACATTTATGTTGTCGATAGAAGAGTGCACTATCACTCTAAAAGATATCGGCATAATTACTGGATTGCCTATAGATGATGATGCAGTAACTAGCAATTCAAGGTTAAATTGGCTATCTATTTGTGAACAACATCTAGGCATAAGGCCACCTCCAAATGTATTTAAAGGATGTAGACTATATATGTCATGGCTTATGGGACAATTTGAAGCCATTCCTGAAGGAGCGGATGAGGTCATTTTGCTTATACATGCATGGGCATATATACTGCATCTAATTGGAGGGTCGCTTTTCAATGATAAGTCCAATTCTCGTGTTAACTTAATATTCTCCCACTATTTGAGAACATGAGACAGGCTGGGCAATATAATTGGGGTTCTGCATGCCTTGCATATCTATGCAAGGAGCTTTGTCATAGAGTAGATCCTGAAAGTAAAGACATCTCTGGTACCCTTTTTATTTTACAGATTTGTGCATGGGAGAAAATTAAGATGATTGCTCCATCATTACTAGATCCAGCACCGCATGATGATGCTCCATTGGGTAGTAGGTACATATATTAATATTTCTTTTCATATATAATACAAAATTCAAATATATATAACTTATAAAATAAATTACTGGCTTACTTTACAGGTGGAGTAACATGCGACAGGTTACTCAGGTAACCACACATGTACTAATTCAAATGAGAGATAATATTGATAGAATGACAGATCATGATATAAGATACATCACAGCATATTTATACTAAATTATTTCTTAATGAAATATTATTTTCATTATTTTCATCTAACAACTAATTTTGTATTAGTTTATTATTTTCAGTTTATTTGGGAACCATACACCTAAAACGTACTAAACACTGTGCCTGAGTATTGCATGCAAGGAGAGGATGTGTGGCGGGCGATGGTGTCGCTAATATTGTAACAACCCCGTTTGCATAGCCTGGTAGATTTCACTGTTCCGGTGACCGGTGTCGGTCCGGACAATTAAGGAGATTAGAGCCACACTTAAGACAACTTGAGAAGCCATAAACACAAATAATTAGTAATGTTTAATTAGTTAACTATAAATAAGAAAAACAGAATATAAGAAGTTAAACGAGCCGAGAGTCACAGCGATGAGTGACCTCCTCGGGAACGACTGCGAAGTCGTTTTAAACTCAAATTTCGAACCGTAAAAAGTGACGCCGCGGTCCTTAGGACCCTTATGAACACAGTGAAAAAGAGAAAATCACAAAAAAGAACTGTTAAGTCAGTCAAATAATTAGGTCAGGGAGCCGGAAGAAATATGGAATTATTTGCAAACCGGGATGAACCGGCGAGGGGCAATTTGGTCAATTAACCCCAAGAGTTGACTCCTGACCTAACTGTCAAATAAAATCAGAGAAAAAAAAATTTCGGAATCAAGAATTAAATTAAAGAACTAATAGAAAAAAAAAAAAGAAGAAGAAGATAGAAAAGTCAAAGGTGATGACATCATGAATGATGTCAATAAGAAATTAATTAAGTTATTTATTAAATGGGATTTTGTGGTCTTCCATCAACTAAAATGAATTAAGAAAAGAAAAAAATTAACAACAAAAAGTCATCTTCATCTTCTCAAAAACGTCACTCTCTTCTCTCTCTCACAAAACCACCATGAAAGCTCATTTTTGAGCTTGAAAAACTAAAATCCAACCATACAAAATTGTCCTACCATAACTAGACCTTGTTTGGGCAACTAAGAAAGAAGATTCAAGGAAAGAAAGAAGAAAAATTTGAAGAAAAAGAGGAAGAAAATTCTGCTCAAGATATAGTACTATAAACTTCAATTTTTTTTTGTTTAATTAGTGTTAGTGTGGCATCAAAAGCTTGTAAATAAACTTGAAATGAAACAAACATGGGAGAAGGACTAAACTGAAATTTCGGCCAGCCTAAAGAGAGTATGTATTGCATGAATTTAATGGGTTTGAATGAGTTTAGGAACCCTACTTAGTTGATTGATTATAGTTTAAAGTTTTGAATTTAGTTAATTGCACAATTTAAGTGAATTAGGGTTTAGAGGCTAGGGTTTGTGAACCAAATTTTGGAGAAATGCATAAATGATGACCTTGGTCTATTGTGAGATGAAAAATGGTCAATAATGACCAAAAGAGATGTGTGGGAATTGTTGGAATGAAAATCAAATTCGTAGGTCAAATGGTCATGCTGCTGGCAGCATGACCAAACCCACTTTGAAGGACCAAACTCAAATTTTACAAGCCCAATTGATATGCCACCAATTGGAGATGAAACTAGACATAAAATAGCACAATTTTCATTAAGGAACCATGGCCAAAAACTGACTAAAACTTGGTGAACAAATTGACCAAAGTGAAATGAGAGCAGGCTGCCACTGCACCAAACTGACCAAATGAACAGTAATTTGGTCATAACTCGAGTTAGGAAGGTCAAAATGACCTGAAATTTTACCAGCAATTAGATATGATATAGACCTAAAACTTTCATGAAGAACACCAACCCAAATTAGGCCATTAACCTATTTAAATTATTGAGCAAAGTTGAGTTTCCAAACCTGTGATTCTGCAGAATTCTATTTGAGCAGTAATGTTTGAAGGGCTATAACTCTCTCTAGGAAACTCGGATTTAGGTGATTCTTGAATCGATGGAAACCTAAGACATAGTAGAACATTTCGTATGAAGAAAGTTAGACCAAATTATGAACTTAACTTGATCAAATTACTGAACAAAATTGGACCAAAAATCTGCTAGACCCAAAATACCAGTATGAATAGTGCACGTGAACAGTAAACTTATTTTATCTATAACTTGAGCTACAAAACTCCGATTGAGGTGATCCAAAAATGAGAATACACTTAAGACAATAAGGAACATTTTCTATGAAGAAAGTTTTGTCAAATTCCAACAGTAGATCGACCAATGGAACAGTGCAACTTTGGAGCACCAAAACCGAAAATTGGCAATTTTGCCAAAATGACCTAAGCTTTGAGAAAATGACCAAAACCAACAAGTTTAATGATCAAAATGTGGTATGTGGGTGAAGTTGGAGTTCCCACACCTATTAAGCCTTAGAAAGTCAACTATTTCACTTGAATAGTGCAGTGAATAGTAACCCGAAATACAAAATTTCAAGAACGTCGAAATTAACACGTTAGAGCTAGGTATAAGTGAAGTTAAATTTATTTTTGGATATATGTTAAATTATGGTACTGAAACACTATAAAATTTTGTGTTTCAGTGGAAAAGAATACCGGGACAGAACCCGAGGAGTCGAGTTAAGGCCAAAAGGCGACTCATTTGAGGTTTGTGCACAACATCTTCATGAAGTGAACGAAATATGTATTTTACTTGTGATTTGGAATTGTTGAGAGTTTATTTGTGACATTATTTATGATGTTTTGATTAAACTGTGAAAGTTATTGTGTATATTTGAAATAGCAATGTTTAGCAAATTGTTAAGATAAGTTTTGAAACCACAGTGTCATGACCATATATTTGAACACCTCACTAGCATGACTAGTGGGGGTAATTAGTTTCGAATTTCGATTCCTTCTCTGGAGAAGTGTTGAGGTGTGCCAGTAGAAGAGGATGTGAATGGATATCCATATATTTGAGCTAGCTAGCCTTGTGATATGATTTCTCTTTAGCCTCTGGCTATTGAGATTCTATTTGTTTCGAATGGCATGATCTAACTGTGGGTTTTATGAAATGTGTTTGATACTTTGAAATGAACTTGGTTTGCATTAAAATCTCATAATTCATGTTTTGTGTTTAATGCTCATGTTTAGTCAAATTTTTGAATAAATGTGATTTTATTTTTGCATAAAGATTATTTTAGTATGTTGTGTACCACTGAGTCCTAGCACTCAGCGATAGCTTCTATTGTTGTCGCAGATACAGAGACTAGAAGAGCAGCAGACTGAGCTGCTGAGGTGTGAGGAGCTATCATCTTGAAGTCTTCGGGTATAATTTATACCCTGCCTGTAAATATTTATTTTGATGTATGTATTGCATATAAAGGTATGGACATGTAAATGGGTCTTGAGCAGCTTGTACAAAATTTGTATGAAGTTTGTAATAAAATTTAGCTTGTATTTCTTTTGATGTGAATTTTGTAAGGATGTATATAAATTGTTTTGTCTCAAATGAAATGATTGTGGAATTGTTGAAATTGATAGAGTTTGATTGTGAAATTGAAATTGTGGTTGAGAAAAATTTTTAGAAGTGCTTTTTACAGGTATTTGAAGAATGGTTTTCTCAAAATACAGAGGAAACTCTGTCAAAATTTTTATAAAATTTGCGGAAAAATAAAATGGGACAAAATTTCCAACTAGCTTTTCACTTAAGTACATGTTTTAAATACTTATTAGAAATGCTCACCACTTACCAAAAGTAAGAAATTGTTTTAAAATCCCTTGTAGAGTGCTTAATGAGTTATCGGTAGGTGAAGTTCGGTAGTTCATTAAGTATTCTATAGGATCATGTTATGCCTTATAGAGGGGTAAGGTGTGACATGTTTTAGTGGTATCAGAGCAAATTTTTGAAGTATGTTTTAACATATAAATTTATGTCTTTCTTTGTTAAGTACAACTGCTCAATGTCCATAATTGTTACATATAGTGCATTACATCATGAATATGAACTAACGGAGGGAAATCTCCATGTGTTACTTGTTCAGGAGATACCCTAACTTCAGTCTGAAATGGAAGAAGGGGATCACTCAGTTGAGCAGTTTGTTGAAGCTGAGGCACAAGGGGAAGCCCCGGCTTTACCGAATGTCAGTGGATCCGTAGCACCAGCCCCGCAAATGCCACAATTTCTCGCACAAGCCGCACGCCAGATGGCGGCAATGTTTCAACAAATGGTCAGTATGCCTGCTCAAACTCCACCACAACCACCGTGGCACAACTATTGCCTCCATAAAGATGACAAGTTATTGAAGTATGGGGTCAGAGAATTTAAGGCAAAGTGGACCCTTTAGAGGCAGAGCAATAGCTTGAAAGAATGGACAGAGTATTTAAGAAGCTGCACTGCCAAGAAGAACTAAAGTTTGAGTACTCTGTGTCGCTACTGCAAGGGGATGCGTATGATTGGTGGAAGACCATCCCCCACAGCTTGGCTGAACCACCAGTGTTGACCTGGGATGACTTCATCAGAGAATTCGCATGTAAATACATCCCGGATGCATATGTTGACCGAAATTGCAAGAATTTTTGAGTCGAAACAAGGGAACCGATCGGTGGCAGAGTATGAGAGGAGTTCTCCACCGAGTCACTATGCGGGGAGTCTCCTTACTACCAGCAAGGCAAGGTGCAAGAGATTTGAGACCGGTTTGAAGCCCAGCATAAGGATACAAGTTGTGGGATTTCGACACAGCAACTTCTCAGAGCTTATGTCTCAAGCACTTGAACTAGAGAGAATTGAATCAGAAGCAACCCCAGTGAAAGAAAAATAAGAAAAAGCTGAGAAATCAGAAAAAGACAAGGGGGCAAAATCAGTTGAACAGAGTTCTAGTGCTACCGTTGGAAAGAGAAAGAAGTTTAGTGGACCCAGCAGGGGTCGAGGTGGAAGATTTGGTAGGGGCAGATTTTCCTGACAGAGACCCCCTAGGTCTGGTCAGCAGTCGAGTAGGGGTTCACATTCTGCCCGCCCCTGTGACACTTGTGGCAAGATTCATGGGGGGGAGTGCTACTGGGCCACTGGAGCCTGCTTTAACTGTGGTGGCAAGGGCCATATAGCTAAAGACTGTACTAGTGCTCCGAGATATAGTCCAGCTCCTACTACTGCCGAGGGATCTATTCAGAGTCCTGCTCTCAGAGGTTCACAGTCAGTTGGGAAAGGAAGAGGTAGAGGTAGAGGAGTCAGGACAAGGAAGTGCTTCAACCAGAATTTTTACAATAAGACAGCGAGAAGAGGCTGAGACTTCTGATGTGGTAGCTGGTACATTCTCTATCTCTGATCAAGAAGTATTTGTATTGTTTGATCCGGGTTCAACCCATTCATATGTTAGTGCTAGCATAGTCAGTTCACTTGCTGTTCCATGTGTGCAAATGGGTTTTGGAGTGCTAGTAACTAGTCCGTTATGACAAGAGGTCCGGGTCAACAGAATTTATAGAGACTGTCCTTTGGTGATCCAAGGACATGTTTTCCTGTCAGATTTGATTGAAATGGCCTTCAGAGAGTATGATATCATCTTGGGCATGGATTGGTTAGCCAGGCATCATGCCATGATTGGATCAGATCAAGACAGTCACTTTTGGTCTCCCTCTGTACGGTGATGTGGTAATACATGGGGAGAGGCATTTATTGCCATCAAACATCATTTCGGCTGCATTAGCCAGAAGAATGATCAGAAAGGGGTGTGAAGCATACTTGGCACATGTGATAGACACCCAAGTGGGGAGTCTAGCACTGAGGGACATCTCTACGGTATGTGACTTTTCGGATGTGTTTCCTGATGAATTGCCAGGATTACCTCCCGAAAGAGAGGTGCAGTTTGAGATTGATGTTATGCCTGGTGTAGACCCAATCTCCATAATGCCATATAGAATGGCACCTGCAGAATTAAAAGAGTTGAAAGTACAATTGCAAGAGTTGCTTGACAAGGGCTTTATCCGCCCTAGTGTGTCACCTTGGGGAGCGCCAGTATTGTTTGTAAAGAAGAAAGATGGCACTCTCCGGTTATGCATCGATTATCGGCAGTTGAATAAGGTGACAATAAAGAATAGATATCCATTACCCCGTATTGATGACTTGTTTGATCAGTTGAGGGATGCAGCTATGTTCTCCAAAATTGACCTGAGATCAGGTTATTATCAGCTGAAAGTACAAGAGCAGAGTATTCCTAAAACTGCCTTCAGAACCCGATATGGCCATTATGAATTCCTAGTCATGCCATTCGGGTTAACTAATGCTCCGGCTATTTTTATGGATCTGATGAACACTATCTTCAGACCATACCTCGACCAGTTTGTTGTGGTATTCATAGATGATATATTAGTCTATTCGAGGAATGCAGAAGAGCATGATAGACATCTGTGGATTGTACTACAGACTTTGAGAGAGAAACAGCTATATGCTAAATTGTCGAAGTGCGAATTTTGGCTGAAGGAGATATCCTTTTTGGGGCACATAGTATCAGCAGAGGGCATTAAAGTAGATCCAAGTAAGATTGAAGCTGTCCTTAATTGGAGGCCACCCAGAAATGTCACAGAGATTTGCAGTTTTCTGGGTTTAGCTGGATACTACCGTAGATTTGTGAAGGGATTCTCCATGTTGGCATCTCCATTGACCAAGCTACTTAGAAAAGATATAAAATTTCAGTGGACGGACAAATGCCAGCAAAGTTTTGATGAATTAAAGAGATGTTTGACTGAGGCTCCAGTCCTGACTTTACCTACTCTAGGTAAAGAATATACAGTATATAGTGATGCTTCTCACAACGGGTTAGGTTGTGTGTTGATGCAAGATCGAAATGTCATTGCCTATGCATCACGCCAGCTAAAACCGCATGAGAGGAATTATCCGACGCATGATTTGGAGCTTGCAGCTATCGTGTTTGCTCTTAAGATCTGGAGACACTATTTATATGGGGAAAAGTGTTACATCTATACAGATCATAAGAGTTTGAAGTATTTGGGCACCCAGAAAGAGCTGAATTTGAGACAGAGGAGATGGTTAGAGTTGATAAAAGACTATGATTGTCTGATAGACTATCAGCCAGGGAAAGCTAATGTTGTGGCTGACGCCCTAAGTCACAAGACTATGGCAAGTCTACGGGTTACTCCTTTGTCTTTGGTACATGAGTTAAGATCATTGCATGCCAGCTTAGAGATTAATGATGATGGGCAGACAGGAATTGCATGGCATGTACAGCCAGTTTTGATTGATCATATTAGAATGGTCGCTCGTAATGATCAAGTATCGTGGTTGATGGAAGAAGTCAGCAGGCAAGAAACCGTAATTCTCAATCGAGATGATACCATCACTACACCAGCGTAATATGTGTTCCCAATGATGTTGAATTGAGGAAGATCATTTTGAAGGAAGCACATGAGTCTCCTTTTGCCATGCACCCTGGTGGCACAAAAATGTATAGGGGGCTAAAGAAGCATTACTGGTGGATGGGTATGAAACGAGATGTGGCAGAGTTTGTATCCAAATGCCTAACTTATCAACAAGTAAAGGCAGAGCATCAAGTACCCACTGGGTTATTACATCCACTACCAGTGCCCGAATGGAAATGGGAAAGAATAACGATGGATTTTGTGATGGGACTTCCGAGGACACAGAAGAGTCATGATGCAGTATGGGTCATTGTCGACAGACTAACTAAGTCTGCTTATTTTCTACCAGTCCGGATGGATTATAGTTTGGAAAGATTGGCCAAGGTATACATTGATGAGATTGTGAGACTGCATGGAGTGCCAATATCCATCGTGTCAGACAGAAATCCTAGGTTCACTTCTAGATTCTGGGGTAGTCTTCAGAGAGCCCTAGGAACTAGATTGAACTTCGATCGCATTCCACCTACATGCATGCATGGCCAATCTGAGAGGGTAATTCAGATCTTGGAGGACATGCTACGGGCTTGTGTGATTGAGTTTGAGGGTAGTTGGGATATACACTTGCCTTTGATTGAGTTTGCTTACAATAACAGCTACCAATCAAGCATTGGAATGCCTCCATATGAAGCTTTGTATGGCAGAAAATGTAGAACCCCGTTGTGTTGGGATGACGTGGGTGAAAGAAAGATGATTGGACTCAAATCGTTCAAAGAAATCAAGAGAAAATCAAGGTGATTAGAGGTCAACTTAAGACTGCATCAGACCGTCAGAAGTCCTACATTGATTTGAAAAGAAGGGATATTCAGTATGCAGTGGGTGAGAAAGTTTTCCTCAAGGTTTCTCCTTGGAAGAGAATTATGAGATTCGGCAGAAAGGGGAAACTGAGTCCTCGTTTCATTGGGCCATATGAGGTTCTGGAAAGAGTGGGTCCTTTGGCATATCGGTTGGCACTACCTCCAGAGTTGGAGAAGATACATAATGTTTTCCATGTGTCTATGTTGAGGAGGTATCGATCAGACCCATCTCATGTACTACCAGTAGAGGAAATTGAAGTGAATCCAGACCTCACATATGAGGAAGAACCCATAAAGATTCTGGCTTATGAGGTGAAGCAGCTACGAAACAAGCAGATACCGTTGGTAAAAGTGCTGTGGAACCATCATTCGGGCCAGAGGCTACTTGGGAACGAGAAGAGGACATGAGGAGACAGACCCACACTGCTCGTGAGATTGATACTGTAAAATTTCGAGACGAAATTTATTTAATGGGGAGAATTGTAACAACCCCGCTTGCATAGCTCGGTAGATTTCATCGCTCCTTGACCTGTCGGTCCCACAATTAAGGAGATTAGAGCCACACTTAAGACAACTTGAGAAGCCATAAACACAAATAATTAGTAATGTTTAATTAGTTAACTATAAATAAGAAAAACAGAACATAAAAAGTTAAACGAGCCGAGAGTCACAGCGATGAGTGACCTCCTCGGGAACGACTGCGAAGTTATTTTAAACTCAAATTTCGAACCGTAAAAAGTGACACCGCGGTCCTTAGGACCCTTATGAACACAGTGAAAAAGAGAAAATCACGAAAAAAAACTGTTAAGTCATTCAAATAATTAGGTCAGGGAGCCGGAAGAAATATAGAATTATTTGCAAACCGGGATGAACCGGCGAGGGGCAATTTGGTCAATTGACCCCGAGAGCTTACTCCTGACCTAACTGTCAAATAAAATCGGAGAAAAGAAAATTTCGGAATCGAGAATTAAATTAAAAAACTAATAGAAAAAAAAAAGAAGAAGAAGATAGAAAAGTCAAAGGTGATGACATCATGAATGATGTCAATAAGAAATTAATTAAGTTATTTATTAAATGGGATTTTGTGGTCTTCCATCAACTAAAATAAATTAAGAAAAGAAAAAAATTAACAACAAAAAGTCATCTTCATCTTCTCAAAAACGTCACTCTCTTCTCTCTCTCACAAAACCACCATGAAAGCTCATTTTTGAGCTTGAAAAACTAAAATCCAACCATACAAATTTGTCCTACCATAACTAGACCTTGTTTGGGCAACTAAGAAAGAAGATTCAAGGAAAAGAAAGAAGAAAAATTTGAAGAAAAGGAGGAAGAAAATTCTGCTCAAGGTATAGTACTATAAACTTCAATTTTTTTTGTTTAATTAGTGTTAGTGTGGCATCAAAAGCTTGTAAATAAACTTGAAATGAAACAAACATGGGAGAAGGACTAAACTGAAATTTCGGCCAGCCTAAAGAGAGGATGGATTGTATGAATTTAATGGGTTTGAATGAGTTTAGGAACCCTACTTAGTTGATTGATTATAGTTTAAAGTTTTGAATTTAGTTAATTGCACAATTTAAGTGAATTAGGGTTTGGAGGCTAGGGTTTGTGAACCAAATTTTGGAGAAATGCATAAATGATGACCTTGGTCTATTGTGAGATGAAAAATGGTCAATAATGACTAAAAGAGATGTGTGGGAATTGTTGGAATGAAAATCAAATTCGTAGGTCAAATGGTCATGTCACGCAAGATGACCAAACCCACTTTGAAGGACCAAAACTCAAATTTTATAAGCCCAATTGATATGCCACCAATTGGAGATGAAAATAGACATAAAATAGCACAATTTTCATTAAGGAACCATGGCCAAAAACTGACTAAAACTTTGTGAACAAATTGACCAAAGTGAAATGAGAGCAGGCTGCCACTGCACTAAACTGACCAAATGAACAGTAATTTGGTCATAACTCGAGTTAGGAAGGTCAAAATGACCTGAAATTTTACCAGCAATTAGATATGATATAGACCTAAAACTTTCATGAAGAACACCAACCCAAATTAGGCCATTAACCCAAATTAGGCCATTAACCCATTTAAATTATTGAGCAAAGTTGAGTTTCCAAACCTGTGATTCTGCAGAATTCTATTTGAGCAGTAATGTTTGAAGGGCTATAACTCTCTCTAGGAAACTCGGATTTAGGTGATTCTTGAATCGATGGAAACCTAAGACATAGTAGAACATTTCGTATGAAGAAAGTTAGACCAAATTATGAACTTAACTTGATCAAATTACTGAACAAAGTTGGACCAAAAATCGCTGCACTCCAAAATACCAAGATGAGCGATTGCACGTGAACAGTAAACTTATTTTATCTATAACTTGAGCTACAAAACTCCGATTGAGGTGATCCAAAAATGAGAATACACTTAAGACAATAAGGAACATTTTCTATGAAGGAAGTTTTGTCAAATTCCAACAGTAAATCGACCAATGGAACAGTGGAACTTCGGAGCACCAAAACCGAAAATTGGCAATTTTGCCAAAATGACCTAAGCTTTGAGAAAATGACCAAAACCAACAAGTTTAATGATCAAAATGTGGTAGTTCCCACACCTATTAAGCCTTAGAAAGTCAACTATTTCACTTGAATAGTGCAGTGAATAGTAACCCGAAACAAAAAATTTCAAGAACGTCGAAATTAGCACGTTAGAGCTAGGTATAAGTGAAGTTAAATTTATTTTTGGATATATGTTAAATTATGGTACTGAAACACTATAAAATTGTGTGTTTCAGTGGAAAAGAATACCGGGACAGAACCCTAGGAGTCGAGTTAAGGCCAAAAGGCGACTCATTTGAGGTTTGTGCATAACATCTTCATGCTTTAAAATTCATTGATAAAGTGAACGAAATATGTATTTTACTTGTGATTTGGAATTATTGAGAGTTTATTTGTGACATTATTTATGATGTTTTGATTAAACTGTGAAAGTTATTGTGTATATTTGAAATAGCAATGTTTAGCAAATTGTTAAGATAAGTTTTGAAACCACAGTGTCATGACCATATATTTGAACACCTCACTAGCATGACTAGTGGGGGTAATTAGTTTCGAATTTTGATTCCTTCTCTGGAGAAGTGTTGAGGTGTGCCAGTAGAAGAGGATGTGAATGGATATCCATATATTTGAGCTAGCTAGCCTTGTGATATGATTTCTCTTTAGCCTCTGGCTATTGAGATTCTATTTGTTTCGAATGGCATGATCTAACTGTGGGTTTTATGAAATGTGTTTGATACTTTGAAATGAACTTGGTTTGCATTAAAATCTCATAATTCATGTTTTGTGTTTAATGCTCATGTTTAGTCAAATTTTTGAATAAATGTGATTTTATTTTTGCATAAAGATTATTTTAGTATGTTGTGTACCACCGAGTCCTAGTACTCAATGATAGCTTTATCATTGTCGCGCAGATACAGAGACTAAAAGAGCAGCAGACTGAGCTGCTGAGGTGTGAGGAGCTATCATCTTGAAGTCTTCAGGTATAATTTATACCCTGCCTGTAAATATTTATTTTGATGTATGTATTGCATATAAAGGTATGGACATGTAAATGGGTCTTGAGCAGCTTGTACAAAATTTGTATGAAGTTTGTAATAAAATTTAGTTTGTATTTCTTTTGATGTGAATTTTGTAAGGATGTATATAAATTGTTTTGTCTCAAATGAAATGATTGTGGAATTGTTGAAATTGATAGAGTTTGATTGTGAAATTGAAGTTGTGGTTGAGAAAAATTTTTAGAAGTGTTTTTTACAGGTATTTGAAGAACGATTTTCTCAAAATACAGAGGAAACTCTGTCAAAATTTTTATAAAATTTGCGAAAAAATAAAATGGGCCAAAATTTTCAACTAGCTTTTCACTTAAGTACATGTTTTAAATACTTATTAGAAATGCTCACTACTTACCAAAAGTAAGAAATTGTTTTAAAATCCCTTGTAGGGTGCTTAATGAGTTATCGGTAGGTGAAGTTCGGTAGTTCATTAAGTATTCTACGGGATCATGTTATGCCTTACAGAGGGGTAAGGTGTGACAAATATGCTTTCATATTGTTGAGTGGCACCAACCTGATAGGGTATTACGCCAATTTGGGTTACAACAGTCGATCCCTCAGCCCCCTCGTCAAACAGATGACCTGCATCAAATTTCTTTGCGACGAGGTGATGGTGACTGGGTATCATTTCATGCCCAATTTATTAATAGGTGGAATAGACGACACCAATTCATTGTCCTAGGTGAAGCTGCTGCGAGGCCACTGCACCATTCACAGTACATGGAGTGGTATCGTCGAGTGTCTAGACGATGGATCTCAGTAACAGGAGTTACTATAGGTTCTGTGGTAAAGTATCATTCCTACAATTTTTTATTAAATATTTATTTATTTATTACGTAATAAATTAAGTGTGCAAATTTGTTATATTAAATAATGTGTTTTACAAAAGGACGGTCTAGAAGAATTGCTGATTAAATTGGAAGACCCATCCCTATAAAATATTACATATAGCAAAAAATTGATCCTAAACATATTACGGGCCTTGGAGGAAGAGAAGCGTCTTATTAATCGACGATCACCATATCCAAATCTAGTCCCACCAGCGCATATTTTTGGGAGTTGTTAGAAGATCCATTGATTGCACAACTGCAGGAACAACAGAGAAGGCGTAAGGGTAGTCAAGGAAGACGAAGGGAGCCATAAAAAAAAATCACAAATTTAATGTTTTTCTCATATTTTGTGATTATCAAAATCTCAATTTTAAATATTTTATTATTAAATAAAAATCATTTTAAGCTGAACATAAAAAACAATGTCAGTGTTCATATTTTTGGTGATAGAAAGACCAAAATTTAAAAAAAAAGAAAAATAAACAAAAGGCTATTTTTAATAAATAAACATTAGGCATTATTGTGTGTAGTGGTATTTTTTTACAACATAATATTTAATGCTCACTAATAGTATTTTTTTTTTATTCAAATTCTTAACCACCATATTTTAATTATAACATAATATTTTATTTAACTATTAAACTTTAAAAATGTTTTACTACTACAAACATTATTTTTTTTAACATTAAATTTATAACTAAACATAATTTAAAAGAAAAAAACATACCTTAAATTTTTGACAATGAGAGCACACTGAAAGGGAGAGAAATTTTTTTTTTTAACTAACAATGAAAGGGAGAGAGTAGAATACTGAAGAGAATATTTATAGGGAGATATACTGGATCGAGCGCAGGAGGGAGGGGGGGCGGCGGGTGAGGAAGCCTAGCTGGGCGCTACTCAAGGTAGCGTCTAGCTACATGCTCCCTGTCATAAAAATTTTTCACTTTTTTTTATTACTTTATTTTTAACAAATAAGTCCACAAGAGAATATTTTTCTGTCAGAGTGGCAGTTAGTCTCAATTATAGGTAGAGTCCACTTGACAAATTCATCACTTATATTTTTCCATTTCAGCCATTGTAAATTTTTTTTTTTTTCACTTAGACTCTATTTATACTAGAGTCTAGCCGACCAAAAACTGCCCAAGATAAGACAACACATTCACGCCAATTTAAGTGAGAAGACTGAATAACAAGTCGCTACCTAAGGTAGCTTCCTGCTGCCACACATTTTTTTTTTTAAATTTCAGTCCACAAAGTTGCATTTCAGTCCAATATCATAATTTTTTTTTTCATTTCAGTCCAAGATGGAACAAGAGAAATTTGGCAGCTGGTTGGGTACTACTGCCATGTCCTTCTACACATTCTGAATTTTTTTTTTCATTTCAGTCCAAAATCAATTACATTTCAGTCCAAAATTAATTACATTTCAGTCTAAAATTCCTTATATGTCAGTCTAATCCACGCGCACTAACCGAGGGAGGGAATCTGGCAGTTTGTCGCTACCTCGGGTAGCGCTTACTGCCTACCAATTTTTTTTTTTCATTTTAGTTCTTCAAAGTTTTTTTTTTCATTTTGGTCCTTGTAATTTTTTTTTATCAGTTTAGTCCTTAGTCGCTGCTTATACTAGAGTCTATTTGTGAGTCTACGCCACCTCAGCACCTCTCACCCCCTTTTGATAAATAAGTTGAATACAACCCCCTTTTGGTAAATATTTTTTTTTTCATCACCCCCTCTGGGTAATTTTCTCACAGGGGTGAGCTTGGATTGGAGAAATTTGCTAAGATTCTGGGAGTCAAGCGAGTTGGAGGGTCTCATCAAGCAGGATCTGATAGTCTATTAATAGCTGGCGTGTTTGCCAGGATGAAGATGATTTATGGGATACAGGAATCTAGATTTGTGAGGTTCTTGTATGGCGCCACCACTAGGATTTGCGAACTAGTGCGTACACAAGTCCTTCCTACGTTGCCTCGCTACTGTCAACCAGGGAATCCTCGGCTATGTCAAGTGCTTCCAGCTTCTCGCTATTGTCAGCCAATGATTCATGGAGTCTTCCTTCATCCACCTATCATTCAGCATCAGTATAGAGTTCTGTAGATTCCTTGCACAAGGATGTGGTCTTTTCTTTAAGTAACTATATGTTATTTAGGATTTTATTGTAGTTTTCTTTTATATATTTTTATCATAGCACATATATAATTGAAATACTTATAAGCACAATCAATAAAAATTCTTATCAAGTAATCAATTTAACATATTAGCATGTGCAAATACCGAGAAAATTTAATCAGTTTTCTAGTATTCTCTTGATAATTTCTTAAATTTTATTTTATTTAATGGAATTTTATAGAGGATCACGTCACAAGGTATTGGCATATGTTAAATTAAATAGAAAACATGTATTAGAGTTCAAATCTCCACATCCTCTGTATCAAAAGTGTAATGGGAAGATGATGAACTCCCAATCTCTTTTTTAAACGTAAAATGGTAAGTTCTAATGAACCAAAAGCTAATTACTAATCGCATAGCACTTCATCAAGTTAAACAAATGCGTAATATTCAATAATTTTCAAATATTCACAGTTACAGCAAGAATAGTAGGGGTGAGCATTTGTTTAAAACTGAACGGAACTGAATCAACAATTAAATTATAAGTAAAGTTAAAATCGAACAGAATTGAACTACATTATATAGAGAACCGAATCGAAGCAAACTAAAAAAATCAATTTAGTTCGATTTGATTTTTCAATTTTCTTTGGCTTACTAGATGTTCTGCTTTTTTCTCACATTTTCTCTCAAGCCAAACAAGAAGATTTTGATCTATTATGTAATTTTTTTTGAATTCTATCATGCTAAACACAAAATCAAAAGAAAAAAAATAAGGCAAAAATAATTCAAATAAAAAATTACAAATAAAAAAATACAACAAATTTTTAATCACACTAATAAGAATTTGCATTGGAGGCTACGAAGATATGCAGGAGAGAGGAAATGCGAGGTCGTGATGGGTGGGTGTGGGTGTACCGCCGCCAGGCGAGGGGCTGTGTCGACGACGCGGCAATGCATGGACTGCCATGGAGAGCGAGGGACAGCGCAACCGTTGAATGCGTTGGCGAGATAGGGCTCACTAGCTCACATCTGTTACTGCATTTTACGAGGCATGGTCTCATGGAGAGTGAGGAATGGAGACTCAGGGGTTGAAAAAGAAGAGTAAAATACTAATGAAACATAAATCTAAGCCTAACTCCAAAGATGGAAGAAGAAGATGATGAAGAATAGAATAGTGCAGATGAAGGCTGGGATAAGAAAGAGGTAGGGTTAAGGAAAAGGATAATTATACAGTAGATAATGGATGGCTGAGATTGAAATAAATGAATGGTTAAGATTAAACTTTAAAGGTTTAGTAAAAGTTAAAACAACATATAAGAAAAGAAAGCTCTGTAGCTTAGACTCAATCTTGCGCCTTTCACACGCCTAACTTACAATTCACCACTAGGCTACATCAGAACATGCAACATTTTCTCCTTTATATGACATATATTTCGATTCGGTTTGATTTTGTTAATTTTTTTTTATTCTAAAATCAAATCAAACTAAATAAATTGAGGATTTTTAAAATTGAAATCGAGCCAAATTGAATTTTCAAAAACACCAAACCAAATTTTCAAATTGAGTTGGTTCAATTGATTATTTCAATTTGAACTGAATAATGCTCACCCCTAAAAATATGTGTCCTACTTTTCCTAGAAAACGCACCCCCACCTTACACCTCTTCAGTATTGATTGAAGTATGCAATCCCTTTTGTTTCTTCTTTGTTATATGATGGCTAGGATTAAGGTATCTGTCAAGGAGAAGAGCATGGCAGCTGTAAGAGAGCAACGCCAGCCGTAGCATCAGGAGTACCCGCTTCCTCCTGTTCTCGCCCTGCCAGCTCAAGTCAGCAGCAATAGGTACTATAAAAGGTATGCCCTTTTAAATGAAATCATATTATTATTATTATTATTATTATTATTATTATTATTATTATTATTATTTCTTGAATATTACCATAATATTTAAGATTTTATTTTTAAGTATATTTATTATTATAGTTGTTATTATAAGAAAATTATTTCTAAAAATACATGATCTTTTCAAACGCAATTATACACTGAAATATTATTACATTTTTATGGAGGAATATTTAGACAAATATAATTAATAATCATTTAACAAATAAAAATTAAATTTGATTTTACGAGGATAGAATTATTCAAATTTTTAATAAAAATTTAAATTATCTTTAATGTAATTAAGTAAAAATTTTTTCATTAACCAAGTATGATTTTGAAAGATAAAATATTTTAAAAATAAATATTAAATTATATTATTAAAATAAAAAATAATAAGTTACACAATATGCGGGCAAAATGAATGATTTATATTTAATTTATATATGTATATATCTAATCAATTGTGAGGATTTATGATAATTACAGGCCAACCAGAATGTCATGTATGATCCACTATTTGAGGGAATTAGTTTGTCTATAGACCCACATCTGTGGATAGCGGTTTGTAGTTCTGGTTCGATTTGAGTTCTATTTAGGAATTGGAATTAGACCCCAAATTGAACCTAAATTTTGATACGGTTTTAGTTTGGTTCCTCATTGTTTTGGTTATAGTTTAATACGATTATCGATTCTTCAGTTCAGTTTTCAACTCTCAAAACAATTTTATATAATTATTTCTTTAAAAAGTTATATTTAAATTAGCATTTAAATTTTAAATTGGGTTATTAATACATAATATATCTTTTCGTTATTTCTAAATTATATAATCCTTAATTATGCATATATAATGTAATAGTACAAGTTATCATATGTATAAACTATTTATTAATTATATAATATTTAACTATAAGATACCAATATAATTACAAATTAACATTTATATAGTATAATAGTACATTTATAATAAAGAATTATAAGGTAATTTAATATATTTATAGTTAAAATTATTAAGAAAATATGAAAAAATAAAATATAATATTATGTTGTATTCAGTCCACAATTAAATATATATATATATATATAATTACATTAAAAGTACATAATATATTTAAAACAAATATAAAAATACATATATAAATTCAATTTTTGATTTGATTTCAGTTCAGTTCTTAGTGAAGAATCAAAACCTAATCAAAATATCAAAAAAATTTTAATTCGGTACAGTTATTCAACTCGGTTCACGACTGCTGAGTACAGTGCACACCCCTACCTGCGGATGCTTGCTTTGATCTGACTGCAAATGTTAATTACTTGCATATAACTCCATCACTGTAGACACATGCACTTGCAAGGCGATCTGGAGGTTTTGCAGGCTGTTATATATATATTGATGAAAATTTGTGACAATACCTGCTTATTTTTTATACCAATAGCTATTCTCTATTTAGATATTGAGAAAATCGTATCTTTTTTTTTTTTCTAATTTTCTCTTTTAAATTTCTTGAATTTTATTTCATTTCATGGAATTTGATTTTATTCCTTGAAAATGGGGCTCTGCTTGAAACAGGGGAGGGCATTATGAATGGATGGTGCCATGAAGACCTTGACGAGCGTAATCTGCTATATTGGGTGTGTATTATCAAGGTTATATATCGAGTTTTTAATTAAGACTTAATTTTATATTAATTTGTCTTTAATTTGATTAAGAAAGTGAATTTCATAACGTCACAAGGTATTGGCATGTGTTATACTCCATATCAAACATGCACCAGAGTTCATGGCCTTACATCGCCTGTATCCAAAGTGCACTAGGAAGATCATGAACCTTGAGTCTCTTTTTTAAAAGCAAAATGGTGAGGTCTAATTATCTGAAGCTAATAATTTATTGCGTAGAACTTCATCAAGCGAAACAAAAGTATAGTATTCATAATATCATTTTCAAATATTCACAATTACTCTACAATTATATTACTAATTTCGATTAATGAATACACAAAAATAATCATTTCTTCCTCGGGAAATTGTGTTCATGTCGCTTGATTTGTGGAGATCGTCAAATTTACCATCTTATGTCTTTCCATTGTTTTTGGCTTTCATACAAAATAATAATAATAATAATAATAATAATAATAATAATAATAATAATAATAAAAGAGATTTTAGGCGCATCACAAGAGAAAAAAAATCTTAACAAGAGAAAAAAGAAAAACAATTAATTGTCCACATGGTTTAAGGAAACCATGCCATTGCATTAAAAGGGCGTTAGATTTGTGACTCAAAATTTCATTTAGATTTAAAGAGACATTTTACTAATTTGGTGGAAGAAATATTCATTAATGGAGTGAAAAAATATTTCCTATATACAATAGAACTTCTATTATAGTGTTATTCTTAAATTGAGTTAGATTCCTAATTAAATTAGGATTTGAATGACTAACACTATAAATAGAAGTATATTTCAGAAAAGTTATTTAGCTTTGCTCATAGAGATGACTTTGCCCATGAAGAGGACCTTTTACCATTGCAAATAAGGGTTTGGTCAATTGCTGAAGAGTGCCTCTGCCATTGATGAAGGGCTTGTCCATTGTATTCCTACAGAAAAAAAAAAAAAAGAAGTTTTAGCTTAAAGTGGAGAAAAGGCATAATACAAAAGGAAGGGATTATAACCTATTGCAATCGAAGACATCTTTATGGTATGTAAAATACTTAAAGTAGTAAATGCATTGGGTTATGTATAGAGGAGAATAAGAAAAATTAACTAATATATTTATTATAATGATGAGTAGATGATTTTGAACTTATAATAGATTATTATATTTTATCAATAGTAGAAAATGACATGTCCATAAATGTAGTTCTATGTAAAAAGGGTAAACTACATAAATATTATGTTTTGTGCACTTGTTTTGTTTCTTTATAGTTTACACATTACCATAGTACTCTATAATTGCTCTCTAATACTTATTTGAAAATCACACCTATACAAATTAAAAGAACACATAAAATTTAACATAATTGAACATAAATATATTCCACTAATAAATTCACTAATAAAAAATTTACAACCTCTAATACTTTTCTAACCCTCACAAATTCTCTGCCACACTATGGCCACTATGGCCAAATCCCACAAATCGGCCTGTGCTCACAAACTTTACCAGCACTCGCAAACTTAGGAGCTCCTCAACACATGCTCTACCAAAATCAACAATTAATTAAATTAGGGGTGTCAATTTGGGTTGATGGGTCGTATTCGTGTCGTGTCAATACGCGACAAGAATACGATTAAGGTCGACACGAACATGACACGATTAACAAATCATATCAAATTTAAACACGAACACAATCCTTTTATTATACAGGTTACACGACACGAAACGATTACTATTAAATTATATTAGGTGTATTCAATACGATACGACTCATTTAACACGAAATAACCCATTTAATACAGTTTAACACTACTTAACCCATTTAACACCAACATAAGTGGGTTCATGGGTCATAGTGAGTTAAATGAGTTAGTGGATCACAGGTCAATATGTGACACAAATATTAAATTGTATCATAAACGTGTCAAGTCGAATTAGAGGGTTAACCCGTGACACGACACAATTATAATTGTGTCATAAATGGATCAATACGAATTTAACTATAAATGAAATAATATTATAGAATTGTCTACGATTAACAAAAGTAGAAAAGTTTTGAATTTTTTAATTATTAAAGTTAAATATTATTTTGTCACATCTTATTGCTCCAAATCTCCATTTTGATCGGGTCATAATAAATAGTAAATTTTATGTATTTTTATAATTATGGTAATTTTTTTTTTAATTTTAACTTATAATTATGGCCAATTTTTTTTTTTTATTAATTTTGACCTAATTTAAAAGTTTTAGATTTTTTATAATACTGAGCTTTTTTTTTTTTTTCAATTTACCAAACAGGGCGGCCCACGAAGGATGGCGAGGCCTGGGTTTGAATGAAGTCGTTCGTCCCCGGTTTTCAGACTTCGATGTGTAAGAAGGCCGCCTTCCCATCCGCCAACAATCTGTTTGGGTAAGGGTAGATAAGAAAACCTAAGAAGATCATGGGAACAGAAGAAGAGCAGAAGGGAAAGCAAGCAAATGAGCAGCCAAGGTCTCATCCCATAACAGAGACAGAGTTCCTCACCTGGAAACGCCGAAAGGTCTTATTTTTCCCCTTCTTAATTCTGTCTCTCTCTTTCTAGGGTTTCTCTTTCTGTGATGCGTCCATTTGTCTGTTTTTCTTTGAGTTCAAATCTATTTCAAAGAAATTCTTTTAACTACTGGGAGACTGGGTTGTCCTGTGGTAATGGATTCTGAAGAAAGCACTTGAAGTGTTGCGAAGAAATTAGCCAATCGATTCATTTTTCCTCTAATATCCATTTATATGATTAAGAGTCACTCGATAGAATCCTAATTTAGCAATTTGCTTTGTGGAAAATTGATATTCGGAAGATTAATCGTGAATATTTCTGAGAAGAGGAGCACTTTGGTCTTGCAGAGACACAACCTGGGCATCATGTACTTTTCCATGTATAATTATAGCAATATCGTAATATACTTTGCACTTGCAGGATGCAGATGCCTCAGCTAGAAAAGCTGAAGCAGCTAGGAAACGTGCAGAAGATATAGCTGCCGGGACGGTGCAAATGAATGGGCGGGAGCTGTTCTTGCATGAGCCTTGGGTGTTTGATAGCTCTCAATACTGAAGGTTAGTTTTGGTTCAAGAACGCATCAAGCTATTTTAGAGGCAAAATATACAGGCTTATTCCTTCAACATTCTTGCTTGTTTGACTTAACATTCGCCGTTTGGGTCAAATTTATGTTGCATTCATGTAATTAACCCAAGAATTCAATTGAATTGAATTCCAGCATTCATGAATTACAAATCGTAGTGATATCTTTGTCTTCAACAGGTCCCTAAGCTGAAACTGTTGTGGTTGTGACACCAAAACAGAAGAATATTATTGATCTTTTATGAGAAAAGAGCTGTTTGTTTTGCTGATATCAGTTACATGATAGTCTATAAATTAATTGATTTGTCTTCCTCTTGCTTGTATAAATTATCAATTGAGTTATTCAACACTAGTTGTTTAATGACATGATCAACCTGGTGGTAAGCTATATGATTTGATATCTTCCCTTGGAATACCATTGAGCGGTTGCCATGCTTTTTATTTTCCGAGAAAGAATTTCTTTAGGTGGTTCTTCTGAACAAGGATGGTTAAAGATAAAGAACTTATCTTGACAAATATGAATTTGATATCATCCCTTGGAAAACCATTGAGCGGTTGCCATGATTTTTATTTTCCAAGAAAGAATTTCTTTAGGTGATTCTTCTGAACAAGGCTAGTCAAAAGGAAAGAAGTTCTTTTGACAAATGTGCAACGCGACCACCCTGTCTTTTCCAATACTCTTCTGATCTTTATCACAATTTCTACGTAAAGGTCCTATGCACAATTCATTGATCATCCAATTAAATTTCCTTGCTTCTCTGTATGCCATAAGGAAATAAACATATGCTTCAAATGGCCCACATTTATTTGACTATATTATAGTTCAGAGGAAACTAGCTAGCTAGAGACAGACCCAGTTATCGACTCAGTTAGAAAGAAAAGGTGAAAAAAGGAAGGCAACGCAAAGCTGCGAAGTACATGTAATGCATTGATTGGATTTCCCTTCTTTCCATTCCCCATCAAGCGTCTTCGTTGGGCTCTGAGCTGCTTTCATATATTGAAATAACCAGTCATACAAACATGATTAGTGATCGCAATTGGGTATCATTTTTGTCAAATTTTACTCTCTTGTTTCATGTCTCTTTAAAATTTTTTGGTTATAAGAAGTGATAAAAGTAGCCTCAATAAAAATTCAAGAATTGAGAACACTTCCCAAAGAAGAGAAAAGGATAAAAACTTTGGCGCATGCCAATAAGGATTACAGCTGAAAGAATTAACCTGAGTTGCCATTCGACATTGACCATATTAAGCCAAATTTCCTCTAGATTACTTTTGATTCAAGGATGTAAAGCCTTAAACTCTAGTGCATGTTTGATATTTAATTTAACACATGCCAATACCTTGTGACATGATCCATGCAGGAAATTAACAAGAGAAAATCAGAAAAATGATTAAATTTTCTAGGTAATTACACATGCCAATATGTTATATTTATTACTTGAATAGAAATACCCCTCTTTCTAACAATTTTTCTTTATTGTGTTTGTTATCGTTTCAATCATATATGTGCTATGATAAAAATATATGAAAGAAAACTACAACAAATTCCTAAATAACATATAGTTACTGGAAGAAAATACCACATCTTTGTACAAGGAATCTACAGAACTCTATACTGATGCTGAATGATTGGTGGATAGAGGAAGACACCATGAATCATTGGCTGACAACAGCGAGAAGCTGGGAGCACTTGACATAGCTGAGGAATCCCTGGTTCACAGCAGCGAGGAAAAGTAGGAAGGACTTGCGTACGCACTGGTTCGCAAATCCTAGTGGTGACGCCATACAAGATCCCCACAAATCTAGATTCCTCTATCCCATACATCGTCTTCATCCTGGCGAACACACGAGCTGTTAATAGACTATCAGATCCTGCTTGATGAGAGCCGCCAATTCGCTTGACTCCTAGAATCTTAGCCAATTTCTCCAATCCAAGCTCACCCCTGTGCAGGTCATCGTAGAATCGTGCCATGTACTTGACATCCAACACACAGCACCCAAATACCGTGGCAATAATCTCAGTGAAATCCAACATAGATACGGGCAGTGGTTTCTTGGTAACCAGCTTCACCATGTAGGCCAAGTCATATAGCCCATGAAAAGTTAGCCACTTCAAGTCTCTATGTCTGCTTAAAACATGAGTGAACATGTTTGAGAAAAACAGCTGGTCGATCCCATTAATCCTCAGCTCCTCAAAATCAATTCCACTTTCCTTTAGAAACTCAATGGACTTAGGATCATAAAAAACCTCCGTTTCTATCAAGAACTTGAAATTAAACTCCCATGTTCCAGCGACAATTCCATTCTCATCGGAAAGTGTAATGCCCAGTTGGATAATTTTCATGTTATCAACGTTGAACTTCATATCAGCGAATGCTGATAACTCATCAGACCGGCGAGGGGTTTTCCGAAGAAATCCAGGGAACTCCGAGTCCATGGAAACCACCTTGTGGTGGTGCAACGCCGCATCCATTTTTCGCAGTTCTTCCATGAGATTACACGCCCAAACTTGCCTAATCCCCATCTCGCAGTGATCTCTCAGTTCCTGATAAAAAGTAGAAGAAAAATGAATGGAATAAATCATTAAAGTTGTCTCCTTATATAATGTTCCCATTCCCGATTGGAATAGGAATAAAGATGAGAGTCCTAAGTCAATTAGAATTAGAAGTTAATATTGGGCTTAAAGCTCAATTTAGCCCACATGGAGTTTAATTTAGCATAATTTTAATTTATTATCGAATTAAATTCATAAATTTTAATTTAAGCTTATTTTAGTTTATAAATTATGAAAATAAGTTAAACCTTTTAATTTGAGGCTTAAATCAAGAAATTTAACTTTGAAATCAAGAAATTAAACTTCTTGATTATTTTATTTAAATCAAAAAATTAAAAAATTTAATCTATAAATTCTAATTTTTAAGTTAAATTGAACTTTAATTGAAATTGTTAGATAAAAGTAGATAAAAAAAATTAAAAATTAACAAAATAAAAATTTCAAAAAATACAAAGATTAAATTGAATATTTTGCTGTTAATATTTATATAGGAAGTTTAGTTAGAATTTAAAAATAAAAAATAAAAATTTCAATCGCAAGAGGCGTCCAAATTTAAAATAGACTTGGAATGCTTTTGAAAGTCCAACTTTGGACTTATGTCAGTGGCCTTATTTAATTGCTAATTTTGGTCGAGCATGTGTTGAGGAGCTCCTAAGTTTGTGAGTGCTGGTAAAGTTTGTGAGCAGAAAAGCTTAGAAAACCAGGTTAGAGAGGCTTTATATGCAGACTAGCTAAGACTATGCATATGCCTTTTGTTTTTATTATTATTATTATTATTTTTAAATGGTCCTAACTCAGTTTTGGAATGTATCTATAAAGTATACGATTATTGATTTTGATAGGCATAATATGCAAGTTAACCCCTGAATTTTACTAAAAAATCTTTGTGGCGTATTGAATTTTTAAAACGTCATATGACATACTTCAACTGCTGCAAATGCTCCATAATACACTTTGACTCTTATAATGTAGAATTAATATATCTTTTGGTCTGCTGATGTGACAATTTACTGACTAGAATTCGAATGATATCTTAATTTTATTTTTGATATGTATCTTGAGATATTTATGGGAGCTAAAATGTGTCATAAAACTTTTTAAATGTTCAAAATGTCATGATATTTTTTTTGACAAAATTTAGGTGTGAAATGGTACATTTAGCCATTTTGATATTTTATAATTAAATTATATTATAAACTTTGTTTCGTGGTTAAAAAGGATGTTAAGATAGGTTAATCACACGTGCTCGATAGTAAATACTATACTTTTCACACTCACACATATTTACAAGCACTCTTATTGCACTTATGTTGAGGATAAAGCTTGGGATACATTTGTAGATGGATTTAAGCTTCAAACAGTTCAAGTTGAATAAATCTCCCTTGTCGTTTGAACTAATCCTTTAATATTCTTTTAATTTAAAAATAATATAAAATTTGAACTAATCTTTTAATATTCTTTTAATTTAAAAATAATATAAAAAAGTGACATGATATGATAAATATAATCTATTATAATTTATATTTTTTAATAATAAAACTTTAAATATTAACTGATAAATTGAAATTGCTTAATAAATCAGACCAAAAATTTAAGATAGATTTTCAAACTACATGTTTTAGTTTGGTATTTTTCTCCACAACAAATTTTGGTTTATTTCATTGCCATGAAAGCCTCACAATCACATAGTGACTGTAACTAGCGCCGTGCGTTATTCTTGAAAGTTCCAAATAGAAGAACTGTAACATATTATGTCGGAATTAAAAAAATTATTATTATAAAAATCGAACCAAACTTATATTTAATTTTTTAATTTAGTTTTGGTTCTCTATTAAAAACTGAATCAATATCATATCAAAACTAAAAAAAAAATGAAACCAAATTGAAAAACCAATTTTATACATATATTTTTTTATATATAATTTATAATTTTAATAAAATTATATATATATATATATATATATATACACACACACACACGTAATTAAGATTATAATGTATATGATATTGCTGTGAGGTCCTTAATTTGACCGATTTAAGAATGATATAAGTTGCCCTTGGACAACTATTCCAACTCTAAGTTAGTGATAAGAATTTAAGAGTAATGTATATAGAGAATATTGTAATGAGATGGACAAAGTAAGTGTACTTGATTTTTGGCATTACTCTCATATACATAGGCTAACGTTTATTTACCATTGTAGGTGGCTGCAAGATTCTTGGTATTGTTTGACTGTGGTCCCAAAATCCTTGACGAACATATCTCATGTTAGATATATGATCCTTATTAGTTAGTTTATTCAAGCTATCATGGCAACGTGGACCATTATGTTGGTTTGAGCTACTATTCGGTTATGCTGACTGAGTCATATCTTGCTCTGACATTTGGCCAGCCGTGTCACTCTTTGACCAAGTTAAATAGACTCTTTGACCTTTTAACTGAGCAACGTGACTAAGTAATCTAAGTAGGATGTATATAATTAAAAAATATATAGAAAATAATATAATATTTTTATTTATTAAGAAATATGTATAATATATTTTTTATATTAATTTTTTGTTTTAATATTAGAGTTATTATTTTTATTGTTGTTTTGATATTAGAAATTTAAGATTATTTTTACTATTTTAAAATGAAAAAAATTATAAATTTTAGTACAAAAATAAAGATTTAAAATAGAATTAGAGCCAAAATTAAAATTGAAATGAAACAAAAATCATATTGAAATTATTTAGAACTAAATCAAAATCAAAACCAAAATTTAATTTCAAATTTGATTTCAAAATTCAAAAAATTAAAAATGTATTTCAATTTCGATTCATTGCTAAAGCCATATCAGAATCACAACCAAACACTATAACTATCACAATCATAAACACTTTTAGAGACATGGTTAAGATCGTCGGTGATAATTTTATTGTCATTTAAATAAAAGTAATTGACTAACTTCGTCTTTATTATTTTTATGGCTTAACATTTAAAAAAAATCTAAAACTTAGGCATTTTTTAATTATAACCAATTTTTTTTATCAATTTTGGCCTAATTTAAGAGTTTACTATTTATTATAACTCCATCAAAATTGGGGATTTGAAAACATTGACATCACAACTGACGTGGCAAAAATAATACTTTTCAATATGTTGTTACTAATGTGGCAGGTGACGTGGTAGAAACTTTTGACGTGATGGCAGAAGTAGCAAAAATATTATTATTTTTTATGTTATTGCTGACGTGGCATAACTTTAATAATTAAAAAAATCTAAAACTTTTTAACTTTTATCAATTATAGCTCATTCTATAAGTTTGTTTCGTTTATAGCCAATTGACTAATTTTAATCTAATTTGATCAAAAATTAATATTTTATTACCTAATAAAATTGTAAAAATAATATTTATGCTACTTAGTAGAGTAAAAAAAAATAATTTTCCCATTTCTCACCCCTCATTTTTTTGTTTAAAAATAAAAAATTCATGTAAAAAATGTCAATAATAACAATATTCATCATTTTAATAATAATAATAATAATAATAATAATAATAATAATAATAAACAAGTGGTTGAATGTCTATGTATTATTGATTGATGGTGGGTGGAGAGAGAGAGAGAGAGAGAGAGAGTGAGAGATATTATTTAGAGGAAGAAAGGTGGATGGAGGGTGTATATTTACATATTGTTGGATGACAATGGATAGGAAGAAAGGGAGATGAGTGGAGGAATATTTTTAATTTTAAATAAATAAAAATTTATCTATTTTCATAAATAAATTTTGTAAATACCAAAAAAAATGAGAGAGATAGGAGTATTGTTTTTTTGTTATACTAAATAATATAAATATTTATTTTTTACAATTATATTGAATAATAAAATATTAATCTTGATCAAATTAAATAAAAATCAGTCAATTAATTATAAATGAAATAAACTTATAGAATTGTCTATAATTAATAAAAGTAGAAAAGTTTTGAATTTTTTAATTATTAAAGTTAAATATTATTTTGTCACATCTTAGTGCTCCAAATCTCCATTGGGTCATAATAAATAGTAAATTTTACACATTTTTATAATTATGGTCAATTTTTTTTATTAATTTTGACTTATAATTATAGCCAATTTTTTTTATATTAATTTTGACTTAATTTAAAAGTTTTAGATTTTTTATAATATTGAGCTTTTTTTTTTCAATTTACCAAACAGGGCGGCCCACGAAGGATGGCGAGGCCTGGGTTTGAATGAAGTCGTTCGTCCCCGGTTTTCAGACTTCGATGTGTAAGAAGGCCGCCTTCCCATCCGCCAACAATCTGTTTGGGTTAGGGTAGATAAGAAAACCTAAAGAAGATCATGGGAGCAGAAGAAGAGCAGAAGGGAAAGCAAGCAAATGAGCAGCCAAGGTCTCATCCCATAACAGAGACAGAGTTCCTCACCTGGAAACGCCGAAAGGTCTTATTTTTTCCCTTCTTAATTCTGTCTCTCTTTCTAGGGTTTCTCTTTCTGTGATGCGTCCATTTGTCTGTTTTTCTTTGAGTTCAAATCTATTTCAAAGAAATTCTTTTAACTACTGGGAGACTGGGTTGTCCTGTGGTAATGGATTCTGAAGAAAGCACTTGAAGTGTTGCGAAGAAATTAGCCAATCGATTCATTTTTCCTCTAATATCCATTTATATGATTAAGAGTCACTCGATAGAATCCTAATTTAGCAATTTGCTTTGTGGAAAATTGATATTCGGAAGATTAATCGTGAATATTTCTGAGAAGAGGAGCACTTTGGTCTTGCAGAGACACAACCTGGGCATCATGTACTTTTCCATGTATAATTATAGCAATATCGTAATATACTTTGCACTTGCAGGATGCAGATGCCTCAGCTAGAAAAGCTGAAGCAGCTAGGAAACGTGCAGAAGATATAGCTGCCGGGACGGTGCAAATGAATGGGCGGGAGCTGTTCTTGCATGAGCCGTGGGTGTTTGATAGCTCTCAATACTGAAGGTTAGTTTTGGTTCAAGAGCGCATCAAGCTATTTTAGAGGCAAAATATACAGGCTTATTCCTTCAACATTCTTGCTTGTTTGACTTAACATTCGTCGTTTGGGTCAAATTTATGTTGCATTCATGTAATTAAATTCAATTGAATTGAATTCCAGCATTCATGAATTACAAATCGTAGTGATATCTTTGTCTTCAACAGGTCCCTAAGCTGAAACTGTTGTGGTTGTGACACCAAAACAGAAGAATATTATTGATCTTTTATGAGAAAAGAGCTGTTTGTTTTGCTGATATCTGTTACATGATAGTCTATAAATTAATTGATTTGTCTTCCTCTTGCTTGTATAAATTATCAATTGAGTTATTCAACACTAGTTGTTTAATAACATGATCAACCTGGTGGTAAGCAATATGATTTGATATCTTCCCTTGGAATACCATTGAGCGGTTGCCATGCTTTTTATTTTCTGAGAAAGAATTTCTTTAGGTGGTTCTTCTGAACAAGGATAGTTAAAGATAAAGAACTTATGTTGACAAATATGAATTTGATATCATCCCTTGGAAAACCATTGAGCGGTTGCCATGATTTTTATTTTCCAAGAAAGAATTTCTTTAGGTGATTCTTCTGAACAAGGCTAGTTAAAAGTAAAGAACTTCTTTTGACAAATATGCAACGCGACTACCCTATCTTTTCCAATACTCTTCTGATATTTATCACAATTTCTACGAAAAGGTCCTATGCACAATTCATTGATCTTCCAATTAAATTTCATTGCTTCTCTCTATGCCATAAGGAAATAAACATATGCTTCAAATGGCCCACATTTATTTGACTATATTATAGTTCAGAGGAAACTAGCTAGCTAGTGACAGACCCAGTTATCGACTCAGTTAGAAAGAAAAGGCGAAAAAAGGAAAGCAACGCAAAGCTGCGAAGTACATGTAATGCATTGATTGGATTTCCCTTCTTTCCATTCCCCATCAAGCGTCTTCATTGGGCTCTGAGCTGCTTTCATATATTGAAATAACCAGTCATGCAAACATGATTAGTGATCGCAATTGGGTATCATTTTTGTCAAATTTTCCTCTCTTGTTTCATGTCTCTTTAAAATTTTTTGGTTATAAGAAGTGATAAAAGTAGCCTCAATAAAAATTCAAGAATTGAGAACACCTCCCAAAGAAGAGAAAAGGAAAAAAACTTTGGCGCATGCCAATAAGGATTACAGCTGAAAGAATTAACCTGAGTTGCCCTTCGACATTGACCATATTAAGCCGAATTTCCTCTAGATTCCTTTTGATTGAAGGATGTAAAGCCTTAAACTCTAGTACATGTTTGATAGTTAATTTAACACATGCCAATACCTTGTGACATGATCCTCTATAAAATTCCAGTAAATGAAATAAAATTCAGGAAATTAACAAGAGAAAATCAGAAAAATGATTAAATTTTCTAGGTAATTGCACATGCCAATATGTTATATTTATTACTTGAATAGAAATACCCCTCTTTATAAAAATTTTTGTTGATTGTGCTTGTAAGCGTTCTAATCATATATGTGCTATGATAAAAATATATAAAGGAAAACTACAACAAAATCCTATATAACATATAATTACTCGAAGAAAAGACCACATCCTTGTACAAAGAATTTACTGAACCCTATACTGATGCTGAATGATCGGTGGATGAAGGAAGACACCATGAATCATTGGCCGATAATAGCGAGAAGCTGGGAGCACTTGACATAGCTGAGGAATCCCTGGTTGACAGTAGCAAGGAAAAGTAGGAAGGACTTGCGTACGCACTGGTTCGCAAATCCTAGAGGTGACGCCATACAAGAATCCCACAAATCTAGATTCCTCTATCCCATACATCGTCTTCATCCTGGCGAACACACGAGCTGTTAATAGACTATCAGATCCTGCTTGATGAGACCCTCCAACTCGCTTGTCTCCTAGAATCTTAGCCAATTTCTCCAATCCAAGCTCACCCCTGTGCAGGTCATCGTAGAATCGTGCCATGTACTTGACATCCAACTCACAGCACCCAAATAACGTGGCAATAATCTCAGTGAAATCCAACATAGATACGGGCAGTGGTTTCTTGGTAACCAGCTTTACCATGTAGGCCGAGTCATATAGCCCGTGAAAAGTTAGCCACTTCAAGTCTCTACGTCTGCTTAAAACATGAGTAAACATGTTTGAGAAAAACAGCTGGTCGATCCCATTAATCCTCAGCTCCTAAAAATCAATTCCCCTTTACTTTAGAAACTCAATGGACTTAGGATCATAAAAAACCTCCGTTTCTATCAAGAACTTGAAATTAAACTCCCAAGTTCCAGCGATAATTCCATTCTCATCGGAAAGTGCAATACCCAGTTGGATAATTTTCATGTTATCAACGTTGAACTTCATATCAGCAAATGCCGATAACTCATCAGACCGGCGATGGGTTTTCCGAAGAAATCCAGGGAACTCCGAGTCCATGGAAACCACCTTGTGGTGGTGCAAGGCCACATCCATTGTGTGCAGTTCTTCCCTGAGATTACACGCCCAAACTTGCCTAATCCCCATCTCATTTTTTCACTTGGAACAAGGCTAGTTAAAAATAAAGAACTTCTTTTGACAAATATAAATTTGATATTGTCACACCCATCTCTAACCTATAGATATTAATGTAACCTGAAAAACTGACAGAGGTTCTCCTAAATCTATAGCTAAATGAACATGGGAAAGCTAAATGAGCATGGGAAACCTGTTAAAATACATCTTGCATACAAAACAGGGCTCCATGCCCATCAAACATATTTAAATACACAACTACAAATACATCCTCTTTGAGGATCAAAAGAGAATATTTACAATTCAAACTTATAGCTGTCTATACATATGTACTGCAAACTATAACAAAATAAATATCCAAAAGAAGCATATTGGCCCGACCTCCACTATACTCTGCAGTTGGTGAAGTGGAAGAGAGGATAACATTGAAAGGGAGGCTGCTATTGATGGAATTAACAAAAGAATCTGAAATATTAAAAATTAAAAGAGTGAGTACAATTACTTGGTGAGCGGATAAATAAATAACAAATGATGAATATATAAGGTTCTGGTATTTAATAGTATCAATTCTGCTGTATTAAAATAGGTCAGCTGAATAAATATCATTTAATCTAGATCATATAGCTGAGTTAAAACACAATTCATGTTGCAACAATATTGCTGAAACAAATATATTAAAATCTTGAAATCTGCAATATCCTCATACACTCGCAATATACTTCCTGTAGATAATTCTGGCATCTCAGGCACAATAATAGACTCTGGCAGCCTGAGAGTAATGTTGGCATCTTGGGCTCAATGATGATAAAAATAACCCAAGAGCGATAAATATACTGGTCATATACATGTGCAGAGCTACCCCCAAAAAGTGACCACCTAATATACGCCCCAAAGGCTATATGTGAATCAAGTGCTGTCCCAAAGAAAATATAAATATATACTGAGCTAAAATTAAATTATCCGTCATTAAGGTGTTATCTATTCAGTGCATATATTGAGTGTATTCAGCCATTTATTCAGCTGTAATTTCAAATTTCATTTTATTCAATAATAAAACATGAAATTACTATTTTCTGTTCTCATTTACATAATTGAAATTAAGAATAATATAAATAATTTACAGTTAATAAAATACCAAAGTTATATATTTATCCACTCACCTGTACTGAAGACAGATCTAGACCGCTGGAGCACCCCTAATATCTACTATAAAGCTGGATCTTCTCCTAAAGTTAAAGAAAGTAAAGTACATTAAGGAAGGATATTTAAATTCTAGAATGAGGATGGTGAGATGTAAATGAATGATTGGTGTACGAATTTTTTTTTTTTTAAAGAAAACCAGCAGCACTTTAGCATAATTCGAACATTCCCCAAAATTTCAACAGCTTAACAAGCCCTCAACCATTTACCACATATCATAAATAACTTTAAAATGTCTTTCCAAAACCTATACAAAATAATATAATATATTCCACCTTTTCTTCATTTATTTCTCCTCCTCCCTTTAATATATATTTCTTTCTCCTTTAACATTTCATGCCAAAATTCCTTTCCTTTACTACATCAAAATTCTTGCTAATTTGAATACAATTAATCTCCATTAATAGCTCCACAATAATCACATCATACTTTAAATACTTCATTATCCACCTAGCAATTAAGATATAAAACTTAAATCCATCCCTCCACTCACAAATTTTCCTATTTCTAACAACACTTGAAATTTTCCACTAGCTTATAACTTCCAATGATACTAAAGATATAATATTTAACTCTATTTTTTTTTTTATGTACACAACATGATAAATTTCTTGCATGTTTCTAGTTAAGATTTAATATGTCACGACCTAACTTATGGGCCGGACCGGCACTAGGACCTGGGCCGGCATAAAGCTCCCGAGGCCCGTAGTAAGCCTTACTGTTCTCAAATTCATAACCAGGCCCACAATTTAGGCCCAATATGCATATAAAATAATTTAAAATAAACTATTATAATTTCATTTCGGGCCAACTTAATCCAGTAATTATCAGAAACTGAAATTAGGGGAGTCCAGCTCAACCCTGTTACATCATTTACAAACTATTTAAAACTCATAAAAAATTTTCATTTATTAATACAAAAACTTAAATTCACGCAGTCCCTGACAGGATTAATACTACTACTAGTACATGCGGAGTCCTAAATTACAAATTAAGAGAATAATAATACAATTAAGTAATCTTTTCATAACCTGAGAGGAAAGGGACAGGTTATTTTGAAAAATGTCTCCTCCTGTGGCCTGAAAAAATATGGTGAACCGGAGTGAGCGTTCGACTCAGAGAGTAAAATATCAATTTTAACCATAATCTCTATAACTATCTAAAACTAATGCACCCTGTAGAGTGAAATGCAACACCAGCAATAATTTTACATCATAACATCAAAAAGGTAATTTGGAGCACTCACACACCCAGTAATATCAATCATAATATATGGGAGCTGATCCCCTATACAGCTCTCTTAAATCCAACCTGTGCCAGCGAAGAACTCAGCTCTGACTTTCACTTAATAACCCAATCGGGGTCTCAGCGAAGAACTCAAGCCGTGTCTACCCTGAAGGACCGGGTCCCAGCAAAGATCTCAAGCCGTGTCTACCCATCCTATCCATAGTCAACACCACATCACACGCACACCAACGCACGCATACTACTCCAAATTACCACAACAATATCCATGGCACTTTAACAGTTATGAATGCAGCATAAAACGTGCCTAGAGTTTAACTACTTAGATACATACATATGAGTGATGCATGGGCATGCTTAAACATATAATAATATGGAAATTACAATTAAAATTAATATTTTACTCACAGTACACCGATGACTATTGTGACTGCTGGATGCAGGAAAATAGCTGACATCGATCACCTAATAATTAAATTATAAATTTATTAGTACTAAGTCAAAATAAAACTCTAAAGAGTCAATAGATAACCTAATTTATGCCAGAAATCCAGCAGAGTTTTTCCTACACCTGGGACCTACCCAACCTACAAAAAGGCTCAAATAACACTTCTAAATTCAACTCATATCTCATCATCATTATATGGCCCCTCCTGAGCCCTCCAAACTAAGCAATACTCAAAATCTTAAAAATTACGTTTTAGTCCCTATAATTGACATTTTGTAAAAATCCACTCAAACATGCTCTAAAAATTCTAAAATTTTGTCCCGTGGTCCTTAATAATATTATAAGGCTATTGCAAAATGAATTGTAATTTTCTAATCACCCATGAATATTTTATTCAAGAATTTTACTCAATTCCATAAGTTCCCAACAGCTAACATATTCTTAATTCAACCCAATTTAATATTCACATATTTAAACCTCCATCCTCAAGCTTCAACCAATCATATAAAATTTAAATATCATAAATTTTAAATAATCTTATATGCCCATATGCTAAAAATCTAACTAAAATCCATCTATATTTTTCAAAAATATTCTACAATCACTCAAAAAATTTAACAAACACCATAAAATATCTCCAAATAATTTTACTTTTATCATATATTTTTCTTAGAATTTTTTTCCAATTTTTTCTGTTTAAGAAACACTGTATTTATGCTCTACAGACAGAAAAATAATGAAAATAGTCTTACCCGAAGTTTATCTGTGTCTCAAAAATTCCAAAAATTTATGAGAAAGCCTCTGGAAGTTGAATCATCTCCATAGCCCATCGGAGCCACCGCCGGAACCACCGCGCACGGTGGCGGGCCGCCGACGACATTTGCCAGATCTGATCATACCACCATGTTCCTCTCTTCTTCCTCAGTCCATAGGTGGTCTCGGATCGTCGATCCAACGGTCGGATCGTCCTAGATCTGACAAAAAAGCTTGAAAAATCCGAAACTTCTCTCCTCCATATCTCACTCATTCGACCTCCATTTGCTGCAAAATTGGTATTAAAAGAAAGCTCTCGGAACAAGCTTTCCAACGCCACCTGAATCGCCTCGATCGGACATCGGATGAAGCCGGAATCGCGCCGGAAAGTCGCTGCCCACTGTGCACGCATTTTCTCTCTCTTCTCCCTCTCTTGCCGCCGTTTCTGATGGTGCTACCGGCCGGCTGGTGGCTCGCCGGCATCACCCGAAGCCGCTTGGTCGCCGGTCAGTGGTGGTTGACCCCTCACCGGTCGAAAAGTGTAGAGAAAGGGAGAGAAGAGATGAGAGAAAGAGAGATGCGTGAGGGAGAGAAGGGGGGGGCCCCGTCTGCTGGTTCTGTTTTTTTTTTTTTTTTTTTTTTTTTTTTTTTTTTTTTTTTTAAATTATGGGTTGTTACATAATATATCCAACAATTGTCAAACCATTAGTAACTTGACCATTCATCCCAAATTTACTCATTCATAATATTTCCATTCACTTCCGTTATAATTCCTACCAATTCTATTCTTTAAAATAGAATTTAGCAACATAATAATAATAACTTCAATCCCTTAACTCATTCTTAAAATAATATACCTAAATTGGAATTAAAATTAATGATAAGCTTACTCAACAAATCCTAGGACATATATATGAAATTTCTTTACTCTCAACCAAATATTTAGGACTTAAACAACCTAAATTAAATTCTCATAATTGAAAACAAATTCTTAATATTCACCTCTTAAAAATACCTAATATATATGTATATATATTATAGCTATGAATTTCCTTGAAATTAATCCATAGAAACTCTTGCTTCAATATCAATTTTACCACAAATCTTTATCCTAAACTTACCTCCCTCAATTTCTTTTTCCATAGAAATCACAATTAAATAATAAAGGAAGTTAATTTAAGCTTAATATTTCACAAGAAAGAAAGGAAGAAGGACTTACCTATTGAAACTTAATTTGTGCTATTAAGGGAAGAAATGAGTTTTAACAAAGGTTTTTATGGATTTATGGGTGTAATTGAGTGATTTGGATGTAAAAAAAAGGATGAGGAAGAAGTTTGGGTTGAAGATGGAGGGATCAAAGTGAAATTTGGCAATGGAGTGTGTGAATTTCTTCTCCTGTTACGCTGCATACCCTGCTGCATTCTGTTCTTTTTTTTATTTCATATATATATATATATATATATATATATATATATATATATATATATATATATATATATATATATATATATATATATATATATATACACAAATGCTAGGGTTATGTTTTATGGGTTGGGCTACTTGGATACCACTTGGCTGGGCCTTACAGATATCATCCCTTGGAATACTATTGAGCGGTTGGGTGATTTTTATTTTTCGAGAAAGAATTTCATTAGATGGTTATGATGCATGCATTTTAGATCATCATTTAGGAGTAATTTTTGCACATAATCTACCCTTGTTCATAGCTATTATTATAAATATTAGCATATATTTAGTCAATTTTATAATTTTCACATTTCTTAGTTTAATTTTTGGAATTTATTTGTTTTGTAGGTTAAATTTGGAGAAATTTGATGTATTTTGATCAGAGTAGCCATTTGAAGGAGATTAAAGTCGAATTGCAAAAATTTTTGAAGTTGAGTAAAAAATGGCCGAGAGCGACACAACTGCGGCTGGCAAGGTTAGCTTATGTCGCGAGTTGTGTCGATCGAATATTCAGGCGAGGCGACACAACCGCAACACAACCCACGACACAACCGGCTCGGCTTATGTCATTTCTTGGAAATAATTGATGTGGCATTTCGTTACTCGACTTTTACCTCACTTTCTCTGGAACCTTCCCCCTTTTACCCATTCCAGGGCAGACCCTTAGCCTATATAAAGCCTCATTTTATCATTTTCTTTCCATAGAGAGCAAGAGAGGCATTTTTGGCAAGATTAGCAAGAGAGAAGGAGGGAGCACGTTCCTCATTTTTTCCAGCAGCCTGCAGAACTCGTTTTCTGCACTTTTCTGCAGCAGATTCTGCTGCATATTTCTGGGTTTTTCTACCCCTTAGCTTATATTTCCATTATTTCTTCATTTATACATTTGGGTTTGTCTTTAAATAATGATTTGTGAGTAGTTGATTGAGATTCTAGAGATGGGTTTGTAAATATTGATTTGTATTGTGGTTTTGAACTGATTTAGCCATTTAAATGGGATTTGTTACTTTTTAATTTATTGCTTGTGAGCTTGTTGCCTTGCTTGATGAATGGGCCCTCATTAAGTTAAGCTTTAATCCTTAATAGATGGACTGAAAAGTGAATATTAGGGATAGATAATCTTGCAATAAACTTTATTTTCTTGGTGTTAGAGATAAGCTAAGAGGATTAAGGGGAACTTTCCAAAAATCAATTAGAGCTTTAAATGGGATTTTGTTAGGTTTGAAATACCGTGAAAAAAGGGTTTGATTTAATGAAAACCAATTTTGAAATGCTTGAAAAAGGTTTCAAAAATTTAAGAATTGATTTCCCTCAAAATTGCAATTCTCATGTGTTTGGCTAAATTAGGGATAAACCACATGCAAACAATATTGAAAAATCTAATCTCTAGAATCACTTTAATTTTTATTGAATTTAGATTTAATTCCTCTCAAATTTCATAAATAGAAATTTCAAATTAATTTTTAGTAATCTAGTTTAATTAATTTTAGTTAATTGTTTGATTTAGTTTTAAAATTCCTCAAATACCAATTTTAATTTTTAGATTTCATTTTTAATATCTTTTAAATTTTGTCATTCTAATTAGCTTATACTTTTATTTCCAATTTAAGCACAATTCCCTGTGGGATCGATATCATTTTTTTAAAACTATACTACTGTGACCCGTGCACTTGCGGACACACCGTACCAAGTTTTTGGCGCCGTTGCCGGGGAATTGTTTGTTTTTAAGTTGGATTTTAATTGTTTTAAGCTAATTAGAATTTTTATTTTCTTTTATTTTCACTATTGTTCCTTGTGTTTTTCAGGTACTTTTCTTGTTTATGAGACGATCGAAAAGCACAAGTGATACTGAATTGTTGTTCAACCCAGAAATTGAAAAATTCTGCCGAGCCAACAAAAAGGAATACAAAAGAAGAAAGGAAGCAAAAAAAGAAGAACAAGAAAGATTTGAGCAAGAGGAGACAATTAAAAATATGGAGAATCAAAATAGAGCTATTGGTGGAGACAATGGAGGAAATGAGCAAAACGGGCAAAATGTAGTTGTTAATCAAAATGATCCTCAAAGAAGATCCATGTTGGATTATGCTTTTCCTAGATGTGCAGATGTGAGAGATAACAGACCTATTATTGGAGCTAATCAATTTGAGTTAAAGACTGGTCTCATTCAAATGGTTCAGAATTCACAATTTGGAGGTAGTCCACTTGAAAATCCTCATTCTCATTTGAAGAAATTTTTGATGATATGTGGCACACAAAGGCAGCCTGGAGTTTCAGATGAAGTTATTCGGCTCACCTTATTTCCATTCTCTCTTCGGGATTCAGCATTGGAGTGGTATGACTCACTCCCACAAGCTATTATAGCTACTTGGGAGCAGCTATCTCAAGCTTTTCTATCTCAATTTTTCCCACCTGGGAAGACCACTCATTTGAGGAATTTGATGGTAGCTTTTAAGCCAAGAGATGATGAAACTTTGTATGAATCTTGGATGAGATTTAAGGAGCTTGAAAGGCAATGTCCTCATCATGAAATACCGAAATGGATGATTGTTCAAAATTTCTACACCAGAGTTACTCCAGCCATAAGAAACACAATTGATTCACAAGCAGGAGGAGATTTAATGAGAATGACAAGTGAAGAATGCTATGATCTATTAGAGAAGATTGCTCATAATACCCATTTATGGGGAAATCCTAGAGCACTTGAGCCAAAGAAAGCCGGGATTTATGAACTTGACTCAGTTAGCTACATGAATGCAAGATTTGATCAGTTGACTCAGCTTCTTAGTGATTTTTGCACAAAGGCAACAACCTCAACTCCTACAACTATGCAACAAGTTGCCTTCACAGATGGAACTCAAAGTTGTGGAGTTGATTACTCTTCTTATGGTGATGATTATTTGCAAGAACAAGCTGCTTATGCAGGAGGTTATCAACAGAAACCCATGGGAAATGCTTACTCTAATGTGAACAACTCAACATGGAGACCACAAGCAACTTTTGCTCAACAAAGTCAAAGCTCAAATTATCCTCATAACCAACAGTATGTGCAGCAAAATAGGCCTCAATTTCAGCCTCAATTTCAACCCACAAGGCAGCCACAACCTGAATATCAAGCAAGAGCACAACAATCCCTTCCACCTCATGAACTGAAGCCAACCTTGGAAAGCATGATGGAGAAATTTTTTGCTGAACAAAGCAAGATGAATAGCAAATTGGAGGAAGAAATGCAACACATGAGACAAACCATGGATCAATTACAAGTCCACAACCGCATGTTGGAGACTCAATTGGCTCAACAAGCAAGCTCATCAGGAAGCAAATCCTTTGGGAAATTACCTAGCCAACCACAAAACCCTCATGAACAATGTAAGGTTGTAACCTTGAGAAGTGGTAAGAAAGTTGGTCAAGAGAGTGAAAACAAGAGAGAAGAAAAAGAGAGCACAAAAGAAGAAAATTCAGTTGAGAGCAAGAAAAATGAAAAAGAAGAAGAAAGCAAAAGTGAGCAAGATGAGGGAGAGAAACCATACATCCCACAGACCTTACAAGCCCACCCTTCCCTACCCTCAAAGATTCATCAAGCACAAGCTAGACAAACAATTTGGCAAATTCCTTGAAGTGCTAAAGAAATTGTATATCAATGTGCCATTCACTGAGGCACTATCCCAAATGCCAAGTTATGCCAAGTTTTTGAAGGAGATTCTTTCCAACAAGAGAAGGCTAGAAGATTATGACACCATCAACTTGGGAGAGCAATGCAGTGCTATAATCCAGAAGAAGTTACCTCCCAAACTCAAAGATCCGGGTGTGTTTTCCATTCCTTGTCATATTGGTGATAATTGTGTGGCAAATGCCTTATGTGACCTTGGAGCTAGTGTCAGCCTAATGCCACTTTCAATATATGAGAAGTTGAATATGGGAGAGTTGAAGCCCACAAACATGTATCTTTCATTGGCTGACCGTTCAATTAAATATCCAGAAGGCATTCTAGAAAATGTGCCTATCAAGGTTGGAAAATTCTACATTCCGGTAGACTTTGTCATTTTAGATATGGAAGAAGACACAAAAGTTCCTATCTTATTGGGAAGACCCTTTTTGGCAACAGCTGGTGCATTAATTGATGCAAAGGGTGAGAAATTGACACTTAGAGTGGGAGATGATCAAATGATATTCAACATCAATCCTGCCATGAAAAGGAAACATGAAGAAGTTGAGTCTTGTTTGCGGGTAGATATTATTGATGAGATTGTTCAAGAGCATTTCAGAAAAAGCTATCCACAAGACCCACTTGAAAATTGCTTAGTCCATGGTGGGAGCATTGATGATGACAATCTCAACATAGCTGCTTTTGCACAACACTTGGAGAGCTCTCCACCACATCCTGAAGCCACAATTTTTCAACTTGAAGAAGTGCAAAATTTGGAGATCAAACCACCATCATTAAAGGTAGAGGATGCCCCAAAGGTAGATCTTAAACCTCTTCCTTCCAACCTCAGGTATGCTTTTCTTGGACCGAATGAAACATATCCTGTTATAATTAATGCATGTTTGACTGATATTGAGATTGAAAAATTGTTGAGAGTTTTGAGAGAATATAGGAGAGTTTTGGGTTATGCAATTGATGATATAAAGGGAATTAGTCCAACAATTTGTATGCATAGGATTTTCCTAGAGCCAAATAGTAAACCTTCCATTGAACATCAAAGAAGATTGAATCCTACAATGAAGGATGTTGTGAAAAAGGAAATCCTAAAATTACTAGCTGCTGGAATTATTTACCCCATTTCTTACAGAGAGTGGGTTAGTCCTGTGCATGTTGTACCAAAAAAAGGTGGGGTGACAGTTGTTAAAAATGAGAATAATGAATTGATACCCACTAGAACTATTACAGGTTGGAGAATGTGCATAGACTATAGGAAGTTGAACAATGCTACAAGAAAAGACCACTTTCCCATTCCTTTTATGGATCAAATGTTAGAGAGATTAGCCAAGCATTCATTCTTTTGTTACTTAGATGGATATTCTGGTTTCTTTCAAATTCCAATACATCCTGATAACCAAGAGAAAACTACCTTTACATGTCCCTATGGCACCTTTGCCTATCGAAGGATGCCATTCAGATTGTGTAATGCGCCTGGCACATTTCAAAGGTGCATGATGGCCATTTTTTCTAATTTTATTGAAGAAATTATGGAGGTCTTCATGGATGACTTTTCAGTATATGGAACTAATTTTGATTCATGCTTGACTAATTTGTCTAAAATCTTGCAGAGGTGTGCTGATAATGATCTGGTTTTGAATTGGGAGAAATGCCACTTTATGGTCCAAGAGGGGATTGTTTTAGGGCATTTGATCTCAAATAGGGGAATTGAAGTGGATAGAGCTAAAATAGAAATTATTGAAAAAATACCCCCTCCAACCACTGTCAAAGGAGTGCGGAGTTTCCTTGGACATGCCGGGTTTTACCGGCGATTTATTCAGGATTTTTCTAAACTTGCTAAACCCTTAACAAATCTTTTGAATCATGATGTTAAATTTGATTTTAATCAAGATTGTATGGTTGCTTTTTGCAGGTTAAAGACGGCATTAACAACAGCTCCTATCATGCAACCCTCGGATTGGACTTTGCCATTCGAAATCATGTGTGATGCAAGTGAGTTTCTTTGTTGGGTGTCTTGGCAGTGAAAGATAGAAAACCTTTTGCCATTTACTATGCAAGCCGAACCCTTGATGAAGCTCAAGTTAATTATGCCACAACTGAAAAGGAGTTCCTTGCGGTAGTATTTGCACTCAATAAATTTCGTTCTTATTTGGTCAACTCAAAGGTAATAGTTTTCACTGATCATACAGCAATAAGGTATTTAATGAGCAAGAAAGAAGCTAAATCTAGGTTGATTAGATGGATTTTATTACTTCAAGAATTTGATTTGGAAATAAGAGATAAAAAGGGTGTTGAAAATGTGGTAGCTGATCAGCTTTCTAGGATAAAAACTGAAAATAAAGATGATGAAATTGTGCCAATTGATGATTTTTTCATGAATGAGCAGTTGTATGTGTTGAATTCTGCACTTCCATGGTTTGCTGATATTGTAAATTTCTTGTCTTGTGGTGTCTTGCCACCTGATTTATCTTGGCAGCAAAAGAAAAGATTCTTGCATGATGTTAAATTTTATTCTTGGGAAGAACCTCTTTTGTTTAGAAGATGTAATGATGGAATAATTAGGAGATGTATACCAGAGGAAGAAATAAAAGATGTTATTTACCATTGTCATTCCTCTGAATATGGTGGTCATTTTAGTGTCTCAAAAACTGTTGAAAAGGTCTTGACATCAGGTTTCTATTGGCCTAATATGTTTAAACATGTGAGAAATTTTGTAAGCAAGTGTGATAGGTGCCAAAGGGTAGGCAACATTTCCAAAAGAGATGAGATGCCCCAACAATCCATATTAGAAGTTGAATTGTTTGATGTGTGGGGAATTGATTTCATGGGGCCATTTCCATCTTCTTATGGAAATAAATATATCTTGGTAGGGGTGGACTATGTATCTAAATGGGTAGAAGCTATTGCTACACCTACCAATGATGCAAAAGTTGTGGTGAAATTTCTGAAAAAATTTGTTTTGACCAGGTTTGGTGCCCCACGTGCCATAATCAGTGATGGTGGAAGCCATTTTTGCAACCACCAATTTGAAAAATTGATGAGAAAATATGGGGTAAAGCATAGGATTGCCACACCATATCACCCTCAAACAAATGGCCAAGTAGAAATCACAAATAGAGAAATCAAGCAAATCTTGGAAAAGCGTCAATAAGTCCAGAAAAGATTGGTCCCTTAAATTAGATGACACTCTTTGGACATATAGAACAGCATTTAAAACCCCCATAGGAACTACACCTTATAGGTTAGTTTTTGGGAAATCATGCCATTTGCCCGTAGAGTTAGAACATAAAGCTTATTGGGCCATTAGAGCAATCAATTTTGATTTACAAGCTGCTGGACATAAAAGACTTTTGCAACTTGATGAATTAGAAGAATTGAGACTTGATGCTTATGAAAATGCTAGGATCTATAAAGAAAGAACTAAAAAATGGCATGATAAGCATATCAAGAAAAAGGACTTTAAAGAAGGAGATTTGGTTCTCTTATTCAATTCAAGGTTGAAATTTTTTTCCAGGAAAATTAAAATCAAGGTGGTCAGGTCCATTCAAAATTGTGAAAGTTTTACCTCATGGTGCTGTGGAAATTTTTGGTGAAAAATCTGGTAATTTCAAGGTAAATGGGCAAAGGTTGAGGCCCTATTCAGTTGGTGAGCCAATTGAGAAGATAGCAACTTGCTATCTTTCTCATTCTCCATAACATCTTGAGTGAGTATGGTCAAGCTAAAGACCTAAACTTAGCATTTTTGTGTATAACTCACAATTTTTCATTGATTCTTTATTTCTTTCATATATATATTTGTTTTAAGTTTTTCTATACTCCTTATTCATAGTTTAACATTGTTCTAATTTCCTTGTGCAGATGGGATGCAATGCATTGCAAGCAAATGAGTAATAAAAATTTTATTTTTAGCTTTAAATTTTAGTTTTAAATTTGTTCACTTATAATTTTCATCTTTCTTTTGTTGAGTATTTCTTTGGTGATTTTCTTTGGATTCATTGCCCTTTTGGTTAATTTCAAGAGAAAATTTTTCCAAATTTTGACATCTTGGATTAAAAGGAAAATTATTTGAATTTGGATGTGTGAATTGGTGCTTTGAAAAATTATTTTTTTATGAGAACTTGATGAACATGACAAATTGAACAATTAGAATTCATGTTATAAAGGTTTAATCATTCGAAATCTAATTTGTTTCAATTTTTTTTAGGTGCTATGAAATTCGGTCATTTTTGGGCAGCAGACTGCACAACTTGCGACATAACCGGGATAAAAACTTCCTTCACCGGAATGGGCCAGCAGTAAAACCCAAAAGCCCACACCCAAAAATTAAATCTAAAACCCAACCGATTAAAAAACCCAAAGCCTACAAGCTCGAACCCAAACCTAAAACCAGCCCAACCAACTAAACCCCAATCCCCAAGCCCACAACCCGTAAACCCATAACCCCTTCTCCCTCTCGACATCGCTCCCGACACAACCCTCCCATCCCGCCGTCACCTTCATCTTCACCGTCGCCTCCACCACCCACCAGACTTCCCATATTTCTCTTTCTCCGATCAAGACCCTCCATTTCGCCATGTCCGACTCCCCATTATCCTTCGAAAACTCACCTCCCCACTCCTCCCAGCCGGCGCAACCCCAAGGCACCCCACCCATGCACGCCGACCCATCGCCGGCCCATTCTGCTGACGCTCCGATCGCCACATTCAAGAAGAAAAAGGCGAAAAGCATTAAACCTCACAAATCAACGGGCGACGTCAAGAGGAAGCGACCCGACCCGGCCACACAACAACCCCCAATCCCGCCTCCAATGCCCGCCGCGCCTGCTGTCCGACGTGGCATTCCGAAGTCAGCGGTCAAGTGCCCCGGTACATCTAAAGGTAACCTCGCATTCCCCTCCTCTTTGCCTACTGCTACACACTGGGTATTACCTACTGCAGACATGAAGAAAAATAAGGCAAGAGTTGCCGCCCGACAAATGGTTCAAACTCGGTATTTGGATGTGTCTACACTTAAATCCTTGAAGATTTATGATGAAATGCAGACTCTGTTAGATGCTTTAGGTTGGGTGCGATTTGCACATAAACAGGAATTGGTCTACCCCATTTTAGTGCAGGAATTTATGGCCTCCCTGTCCACTAATGAGCATAAAATTGCGTTGGACAATGACTTGACAATCCATTTTAGATGCCTTGGTCAAGATAGGGTGCTGTCTATGGATAATTTTCATCATATATTTGGCTTTCCACCTGATGGTCTATTCAAAATACCTACTAGCCAATGGGACTACAATGCGTGTGAATTTTGGAAGCGAATTGCACCTTCAGCAGGTACCTTCAAACCAGGACACAGTAAGGCCTCCAAGATTGAGAATCATGCCTTGAGATTGCTTCAGCGACTAATTGCAAATACAATTTTAGGCAGAGGATCTAGTGTTGGCACAATGTCACAATATGATCTCTTCTTTTTGTGGTGTGCAAAAACTGGCAAAAAAGCTTCCCCTAGTTATTATTTCTGCCGCCATGTGATCCGCCAGACCACTAGGGGTACTGGTAACATTGTCTTTGGAGGATTGGTCACACCCATTGCCCATTATTTTGGCTTTAATCCTCAAATGTACAAGTGTCCTGCTCTTCCAACGGGTTTGTTATTTTTGGATGGACCCCATCTGGCCAACCAAAAATTTTGTATAAAAAATGAAGCTACCAAGCTGTATGAGATTCCTGCACTAACAAACCCACCACCTGGTTCTCCCACTGTAATTAGCTCCTCCTCAGCATCTGAGCGACCATTTGCACAGCCTTTTACACAACCTTCAAGCCGAGCTCTACCAGCTGCTCAACCTGCTTCATCAACAGCTTCTGGACCATCCATAGCAACTCTTTTGACATTCATGGAGAATCTCAGTGATGAAATTTATTCTTTTTGGCAAATGACGGATGTATCTTTTCAGACACTACGAGATTTAGCTGACATATATTTGGATAGAAGTGCTGAAATGCAAGACGAGTTGAAAGTCATGCGAGCTAAGCTGGAGAAGATCGAAACAAACCAGGCACTGATTTTGAGCATCATCTCTCCACAGCAGCCGCCACAAGCACCACCACCTCCACAAGATGACAAGGGCAAAGGACTTCTCATACCTGATTGACCAGCTTTTATTCTCCATTTACATTTCATGTCTTTAATTTCATTGCTTAATTACTTCATATTTTGAACTTATTTTGTTTGTGTTGTTTTTCTTTTACTTGAACCATTTACTTATTCAGTTTTTTTTAGTTCCTCATAAAATACATTTTTCTTTTATATCTTTAATACATTGCTCACTTGCTTTTATGTGCTACTTCGGATTTACACTTGATGGTTACATTTTTGAGCTTAACTTCCTATTTCAACTTTTTGAGTTTAATTGATTTAATGGATTCCATCGCACTGTTTCTTTTGCAATGAGTGCAGCAGCTGTCCAAATTTTATCTAATTAAATTGGCTGCACTTCAATGAGGTAACACTTCTTATCTCAGCTTATGTCACTTTCAACACAAGTTGTGCTATCGCTTATGCAACAGGGTAATAATTCTCTATGCACATATAGCCAAATTATCCCATTCCTTGCACTCTTTTAACATTGAGGACAATGTTCATTCTGAGTATGGGGGAGAGGGTAAATTTTTTGCAAAAATTATTTTTTCCTTCTTCATTTGCATATAGTGACATACTCATTCATTACTTCATACTTGTACATATTCACGTATATACACTACATATAGTTTCATATACTTAGTTATGCATACTTAGTTGCATATAGGTTGACTATACATTTATACACTCATGCATTTTATTCATTCATTTAAAATTTTTGAATTTTTAAACCAGTCTTTGAATTCCATAAGCCACTTATTCAAGCAATCCAACTTGCCTTTAGATGGTTAGTGGAATGAAAGTTCCAGCTGGGTACAAAGTCTTAAGCATTATTCTTTCTCTTACTTAATAGCTGAAAATTAATACATTCATCTAGGTATGCAGATTCTGATTAGTTATTTTGAGTTTTGAGTGTCTGGATAAGCCTTTAAGGAAGAAAATGGTCATTGTCGTCTCACCATTCCTAGAACAAGCATCTTAGATCTTTCAAAGCGAAATTTTTAACTTGCATTTGATAAGAATATAATTTAGGCATATCTTCATATTTTAAACCTCACATTTAGCCTTAACCTACCTTAATTTCATTTTGACCCTTGCAAACCCCCTTGACCCTTAATTCCCTAATTTCTTTGGAACCCAAATCATTTACCTAGCCATTAAACCTAAACACTACCACCTATTATGAGAATAATATTTTAGCAATTAAGTGCATAAAAAAATAAAATAAATAATGATATATAAAAAAAAAACTTGGAGGATTGAAACATCTTGAATAGTGCTAGAGTAATTGTGAAAAGTTGATAAAAAAAAAATGGTCACCAAAATATCCCAAAGGTAATTTTGGGTGTGACATGAAATAGGGACAAGTACACAATAAAATATAAAAATAAAATAAAATAAAATAAAAAAAATATTATAAAAGTAGTCCCTTTATTGTGATAGCACTTGAGATTCATTGTGAATTTCTTTCCTCTTTATATAAAAAAAAAAAAAAAGGATGCACTTTGAGTTTCATGATTAATATTATTCTCATATTTTGTTTTCCTTATTCCCTTTCTTTGTTAACCACAATTTTACCCTATTAGACCCCATTACAACCCTTAAAAAGACCTAATGATTCTTTGAAAAATGCTTGTTACATTAGTAGAGTTAGATCTTTTATGCTTGCATATGGGTTTGGCAATATAATCTTCCATACATTACTCACCATCTATTTGAGACACATTGGCTATCTATTTCATTTAGGTTTGTTTTGGCACAATTGACTCTTGTAGCTGATTGGTATTTGTTGCTTGGGTTGATTGGTTAATTCTTAGCTATTCTGTAATTGTTGAGAGCGCTTGCTTCATTCTTTGTGCTTTTGCTCGTGGGAACTTGGAATGTTGGTGGCTAGAGGTAAGTTGGTGGTTTGGATTAGTGATTTTTGTGTTTTCAAAGACTGATTCTATTCCCTTCCAAATGAGTTTTAATGAAATTTTGCTTGGGGACAAGCAAGAGTTTGAGTATGGGGGAATTTGATGCATGCATTTTAGATCATCATTTAGGAGTAATTTTTGCACATAATCTACCCTTGTTCATAGCTATTATTATAAATATTAGCATATATTTAGTCAATTTTATAATTTTCACACTTCTTAGTTTAATTTTTGGAATTTATTTGTTTTGTAGGTTAAATTTGGAGAAATTTGATGTATTTTGATCAGAGTAGCCATTTGAAGGAGATTAAAGTCGAATTGCAAAATTTTTTGAAGTTGAGTAAAAAATGGCCGAGAGCGACACAACCTGCAGCACAACCGAGTTAGCTTATGTCGCAGGTTGTGTCGATCGTCAGATATTCAGGCCGAGAGAGACACAACCCGCAACACAACCCACGGCACAACTGACTCGGCTTATGTCATTTTTACTGGAAATAATTGACGTGGTATTTTCGTTACTCCAGCTTTTTACCTCACTTTCTCTGGAACCTTCCCCCTTTTACCCATTCTAGGGCAGACCCTTAGCCTATATAAAGCCTCATTTTATCATTTTCTTTCCATAGAGAGCAAGAGAGGCATTTTTGGCAAGATTAGCAAGAGAGAAGGAGGGAGCACGTTCCGCATTTTTTCCAGCAGCCTGCAGAACTCGTTTTCTGCACTTTTCTGCAACAGATTCTGCTGCATATTTCTGGGTTTTTCTACCCCTTAGCTTACATTTCCATTATTTCTTCATTTATACATTTGGGTTTGTCTTTAAACAATGATTTGTGAGTAGTTGATTGAGATTCTAGAGATGGGTTTGTAAATATTGATTTGTATTGTGGTTTTGAACTGATTTAGCCATTTAAATGGGATTTGTTACATTTTGATTTATTGCTTGTGAGCTTGTTGCCTTGCTTGATGAATGGGCCCTCATTAAGTTAAGCTTTAATCCTTAATAGATGGACTGAAAAGTGAATATTAGGGATAGATAATCTTGCAATAAACTTTATTTTCTTGGTGTTAGAGATAAGCTAAGAGGATTAAGGGGAACTTTCCAAAAATCAATTAGAGCTTTAAATGGGATTTTGTTAGGTTTGAAATACCGTGAAAACAGGGTTTGATTTAATGAAAACCAACTTTGAAATGCTTGAAAAAGGTTTCAAAAATTTAAGAATTGATTTCCCTCAAAATTGCAATTCTCATGTGTTTGGCTAAATTAGGGATAAACCACATGTAAACAATATTGAAAAATCCAATCTCTAGAATCACTTTAATTTTTATTGAATTTAGATTTAATTCCTCTCAAATTTCATAAATAGAAATTTCAAATTAATTTTTGGTAATCTAGTTTAATTAATTTTAGTTAATTGTTTGATTTAGTTTTAAAATTCCTCAAATACCAATTTTAATTTTTAGATTTCATTTTTAATATCTTTTAAATTTTGTCATTCTAATTAGCTTATACTTTTATTTCCAATTTAAGCACAATTCCCTGTGGGATCGATATCATTTTTTTAAAACTATACTACTGTGACCCGTGCACTTGCGGACACACCGTACCAGGTTATTCTGAATAAGGCTAGTTAAAAATAAAGAACTTCTTTTAGCAAATATGCAACACGACTATCCTGTCTGATGCGAACTTCAAGAACGATGCCTTGAAACCCACGAACAGGTTTGGCTTATAATCCCAAGAAAGCCAAAATCAAGTTCAAACACAAAAAAATACCTTGACCTATCAATTATATAGAATTAAAAACCAAGATAATTCAAAGGTAAAATTAAAAATTCTTGACCCAAAGTTTATAATTAAATAAGAACCCAGAATATCAAGATTGTTAAACCCTATAAGATTAATCACTCTTGAAGAATTTAGTTTAGTTTAAGAAAGAACTTAGGAAAAATCCCTCTCTTGTTCTAATTTAATCAAAAGTAATGTTCTTTCTCCTACTGAAAATCATTTGATCCCACCATACAAGAGCATAGTCAATAAATTCAACGGCAGTAAGTTTTACAGACTATGCTCTTGTATTGTGGGATTAAATGATTTTGAGCATAAAAAGAAAGAGAGAGAGGCCTATTGGCACATGGGATGAGATGAAAGTTGTCATGAGAAAAAGATTTGTCCCTAACCACTATTACAGAGAATTGCATCAAAGGTTGCAAAGACTCACACAAGGGACAAAGAGTGTGGAAGAATACCATAAAGAGATTGAGATGGCTATGATTTAGGCAAATGTTGAAAAGGACAGAGAAGCCACAATAGCTCAATTCTTAGCTGGTTTAAATAGAGAAATAGTTGATTTAGTTAAGTTGCAGCATTATGTAGAGCTAGAGGACATGGTGCATATGGCCATGAAAATTGAAAAGCAACTCAGGAGGAAAGGGATGCTGAGGTATGGAAGTAGCACAAGTTCAGTTCCTAAGAGCTCATGAAAATCGAACTAGACTAAGAAGGAGGATAAGGCTGCTTCTAAGCCTAAGCATGAAGAAAGTAAGAGTAAGCCTCATGGGGATAGCAAGGATAAAAGTATAGACATCCCATTGCTAGGCTAGATGACATGTTAGATGAATTGCATGGTGCTTATCTTTTCAAAAATTAATTTGAAAAGTGGATACCACCAAATTAGGATAAAAGTAGGAGATGAGTGAAAAACTACTTTTAAAACAAAATATGGTTTATATGAGTGGTTAGTTATGCCTTTTGGATTAACTAATGCACTTAGTACACTCATGAGATTAATGAACCATATTTTGCGTGCATTCATTGGTAAGTTTGTGGTGGTATACTTTGATAATATATTAGTGTACAGTACAAATATGGAAGAACATATGTGTCATTTGAGGTGTGTGTTTGAAGTGCTTAGAAAAGAGAAATTGTATGCTAATCTTAAAAAGTGTACTTTTTGCATGGAAAGAGTTGTGTTTTTAGGTTATGTGATTAGTGCAAAGGGTATTGAGGTGGATGAAGAGAAGGTGAAAGTTATCCATATCTAGCCGATTCCTACATCTGTTACTAAGGTACATATTTTTCATGGTTTAGCTAGTTTTTATAGAAGATTTGTTAAGGATTTTAGTACTTTAGCTACACCCTTGATTGAGGTTGTTAAAAAGAATGTTGGCTTTACATGGAGTGAGGAACAAAATCGTGCTTTTAACTTAATTAAAGATAAGTTATGTTCTGCCCTATTATTAAGTCTTTCTGATTTCACTAAAACATTTGAAATAGAATGTGATGCTTCTGGGATTGGTATGGGTGCTGTTTTGATGCAGGAGAGACATCCCATTACATATTTTAGTGAAAAGCTGAATGGCGCAGCATTAAACTGCTCAACGTATGATAAAGAGCTTTATAACTTAGTGCGAGCATTGGAGAATGGCAGTACTACTTATGGCCAAAGGAGTTCGTGATTCATTCTGACCATGAGTCATTAAAACACTTGAAGGGGCAAAACAAGCTCAACCGTAGGCATGCCAAGTGGGTGAAATTTATTGAGACAGATTTGGTGTGGGACAACTAGAGTTCACTACACACCCTAAATTGTTGAATTCTTACCTAGGCTTTTGCTTCTTTACTGTTTTGTTTGTTTTTATTTCTAATAATTTGGTATCTTATTCTATTTCTTTGAATTCTAGAGTCCTTTATCATTCTATTTTTGTGTTTATCTCTCTATTGCTTGTCTTTATTTTGTGTCTTCAGTCTTATCTTGAATTTTAATTTTGTTGAATATTACAAGTTGTTTACTTTAAGTGAGTTTGGTTAGTTCCTTAAAGAGCAAAAAGGAAAATTTAAAGAGTGGAAAAAGGCAAGAGTATGTGAGCACATAAGAGGGTAAAAGTCTAAATTGTGTGAAACACTAGTAGAGTGACATTGATTGAGTGTAAACACGTGAGGGAGTGTTGTGAGGATATCTGCTAACATTTTTTTTGTAGGTTTTACAATTATGTCAACAAAAATAGTGAAAAAGAGAAATCATATTAATTCTTCATAAAGTAAGCTATTCAACAATAGTATGAGCAACTGACTTTGATGCTTGAAGACATGAAGAATCAAATAGAAAGGCAAGAGGCTAGATTAAATTGGCAAGAAGCTACTATAGGTAACTTGCAGAGAGGAGGCCTAATGCTTGGAGGCAAGCTAGGCACAATAATAATAACCCTCCCCCTAAAGAGTTCAAAGATGAGCAAGATGAGGAAGATGAGAATAATGATGATCGGACTTCAATCATAAATGAGGGCAGATTTTATCAGAGGAGAGAAAGGCATGAAAGGAGGCCGAGGAGAGATGACAAGGGTAGAGATGCTGTTGATCGAAACATTAGGAGCATCAAAATGAAAATTTCATCTTTCCAAGGGAAGAATGATCTAGATGTTTACCTTGAGTGGGAACGCAAAGTTGAGCTAGTCTTTGAATGTTAGAACTATTTAGAAGAGAAAAAGGTAAAACTTGCTACTGTTGAATTTACTGACTATGATCTTGAATGGTGGGATCAAATGATTTTGAGCAGGAGAAGAAACATTACTTTTGATTAAATTAATACAAGAGAGGGATTTTTCCTAAGTTCTTTCTTAAACTAAATTAAATTCTTAAAGAGTAATTAATCTTGTAGGGTTTAACAATCTTGATATTCTTGGTTTTTGTTTAATTATAAACTTTGGATCAAGAATTTTTAATTCTACCTTTGAATTATCTTAGTTTTCAATTCTATATAATTGATAGGTCAAGCTATTCTTTGGTGTTTGAACTTGATTTTGACTTTCTTGGGATTATAAACTAAACCTGTTCATGGGTTTTAACGCATCGTTTTTGAGGTTAGCATCACTGTCCTTTCCAATACTCTTCTAATCTTTATCACAATTTCCATGAAAAGGTCCTATGCATAATTCATTTATCATCCAATTAATTTCCTTCCTTCTCTCTATGCCATAAGGAAATAAACACATGCTTCAAATGGCCCACATTTATTTGACTATATTATAGTTCAAAGGAAACTAGCTAGCTAGAGACAGACCCAATTATTGACTCAGTTAGAAACAAAAGGCGAAAAAAGGAAAGCAACACAAAGCTACAAAGTACATGTAATGCATTAATTGGATTTCCCTTCTTTCCATTCCCCATCATGCGTCTTCATTGGGCTCTGAGCTGCTTTCATATATTGAAATAACTAGTCATACAAACATGATTAGTGATTGCAATTGGGTATCATTTTTGTTAAATTTTCCTCTCTTGTTTCATGTCTCTTCAAAATTTGTTGGTTATAAAAGTGATAAAAGTAGCCTCAATAAAAATTCAAGAATTGAGAACACTTCTTAAAGAAGTGAAAAGGAAAAAAACTGTGGTGCATGCCAATAAGGATTAGAGCTAAAAGAATTAACCTGAGTTAGCTTTCGACATTGACCATATTAAGCCAAATTTCCTCTAGATTACTTTTGATTTGCTGGAAATAGCAAGGTTACACAAGGTTGTTATGTATACAGATGCACACATAAAGATTGTTGTGGATATCAAACATACCTCAAACCTCCCAATCAAGAATATTGTCACATGCAGAAGAAGCGTATATGCGAATCAGAAATGGGTGCTAATTATTATAGTTGATTAGAGGTATTCAAGGAAAGGAGATACTAGAGTGATAAGAAAAATAACCAGTCCACGATACTAGAGTGATAGATGTATTATTGGCAGGCGCTTGGTGAAGTGCTATGGGATTAGCTTTGGTTCATTAGAACTCACCATTTTGCTTTTAAAAAAGAGACTCAGAGCTTATGATCTTCCTAGTCATGTTTGATTCAAGGATCTTTCTAGTCACGTTTGATATTTAATTTAACACACGCCAATACCTTGTGACATGATCCTCTATAAAATTCCAGTAAATGAAATAAAATTCAACAAGAGAAAATTAGAAAAATGATTAAATTTTCTCGATAATTATACATGTCAATATGCTATATTTATTACTTGAATAGAAATACCCCTCTTTATAAGAATTTTTTTTGATTGTGCTTGTAAGTGTTTCAATCATATATATGCTATGATAAAAATATATAAAAGAAAATTAAAACAAAATCCTAAATAACATATAATTACTTAAAGAAAAGACCACATCCTTGTACAAGGAATCTACAGAACCCTATACTGATACTGAATGATCGGTGGATGAAGGAAGACACCATGAATCATTAGTCGACAATAGCAAGAAGCTGGGAGCACTTGACATAGCTGAGGAATCCTTGGTTGACAGTAGAGATGAAAAGTAGGAAGGACTTGCGTACGCACTGGTTCGCAAATCCTAGTGGCGACGCCATATAAGAACCCCACAAATCTAGATTCCTCTATCCCATACATCGTTTTCATCCTGGCAAACACACGAGCTATTAATAGACTATCAGATCCTGCTTGATGAGACCCTCCAACTCACTTGACTCCTAGAATCTTAGCCAATTTCTCCAATCCAAGCTCACCCCTGTGCAGGTCATCGTAGAATCATGCCATGTACTTGACATCCAACACATAGGACCCAAATACCGTGGCAATAATCTCAGTGAAATCCAACATTGTTATAATAAGCACACAAATCTAAGGCACACACACAAATCGCATAATTACACAGTATTGAAAATAGAAGAAGAATAACACAGGATTTAACGTGGTTCAACCGTAAGGTCTACGTCCACAGGTGTCATAAGGTATTTTGCGGTCACCCAAATGAAGCTCTTCACCGAAGTGGGAAAAGTGAGGAGTCGCCACTCTAATTTTGAGGGAAATTAAAGAAAACCATTTTGTGAAAATAAATTGAAAGGAAGCCACTTCAAAAGAGAAAAAGAGATTGTAGGTTCGGGGTCCGTATACGGGCGGGGAAGGTGTTAGGCACCCCGTCTCGTCCCTCAGTGAGGGTGAACAGATTTAATGTTATGCTTCTTATAAATTGAAAAGATAATTAGAGGGTTGGGATAGAGGTGGTGTTAATCCTTTATGCATAATAAAGGAGTGTTCGATATTTCACTTATTTTGGGTTGCTCAAGAACACGAATTCGTGAGATGGCCCTTTAGTGAATAGGTGTCAAATAAAGTTATCTTGTATATTAGAGTTGTATTATTTTAATTTTGATTTCATCAAGAGAGCTCGGATAAGAAGTTTCTACCGATTTCTAGGTATGTTTTATTAAGAGTTTTAGGCGGGAGATTTCGGATAAGAACTCTCCTCCGATCTCCACATATTTTATTGAGGTTTTGGTTGAGCAACGGGTAAGAACTCTCCCCCGATCTCTTAGAGTATTCGGTTCAAAATTTAAATGAAGGATCTTGGATAAGAACTCTCCTCCGATCTCCGTATTTTAATTAAATGAGAATCGGGTAAGAACTCTCCTCCGATTTCTGTATTTTAATTAAATGAGAATCGGGTAAGAACTCTCTCCCGATCTCTTAGAGTGTTCGGTTCAAAATTTAAATGAAGGATCTCGAATAAAAACTCTCCTCTGATCTCCGTATTTTATTTAAATGAGAATCGGATAAGAACTCTCTTCCGATCTCTTAGAGTGTTTGCGATATAAGATCAAACTTTTCACCGATCTCCTAGGTGATTACCTTGTTAGAATTCTTTGGCCAACTATATCCGATCTTTTTTTGTTACTAGTCTGGAATCCGATCTTATCTCGATTTCGGCTCTATTACGCTATCTCTTAGACTCGTTTAGCAGCCCGACCTCATAAGTTTTTCCTCTGATCTTATTATTCAACCTTTGGTTATTTTTATTTGTTCAAAAAAAAAAAAAACTTTCACGTTAAGATACTTCTACCCATATTTTATTAAGTTACCTAAAAGTTGCCCACAACCAGAATACCTATTTTCGAAGGAAATGAAAACTAAGGAGGAATAAATAAAGTTTACAGACGAATAGAAGAAGTAAACATCGGAAAATAACTATTGGCCTGAATAACCTACATTGGGACTTTAATGCTACTGAACTTGATGGAAATTTGAAAATAAAAAAAGATAGACTAAAACATGAGCATTCAGCGAAATAATAGTCTAGACACTTACCTCTGGGAGATTGAGGATCTTGAGCGAACTGTAGTGTCCAAAAATCTTGTAGAGGTGGAAGTTGATGGTCCAGGGACTAATGCTTACTTTGAAATAACGAGAACCAGGTCAGAATGCAGTTGAGCTAAAGCGACGGCAACTGGGTCGGAATGAGATAAAGCTTGGAGATTAATATGCTGGTATTAGGTTGATGAAGATGAAACTAAAAAAAAATGGTATCGCAGAGTAATGAATAGACTGGAAATGAAGAATTTCAGGGTCCAAAGTTCCTTCAATGGAGATACTTAAGAAAACTTATTTATGAAGTTTCTCGAAAGCTCAGAATGTCAAAGTAGCAAGACTGAATTAGATTTCAGAGCCTTTCCACTATAATCACCACCACTTTTTGCTTATCCGTCTCTCTACAATATTGCATGCAGGTATTTATAGGGAACGGGTGCTCTAAATGAAGGGTCAGGATCTCCCCTGGGGGAGACAGAGGGTTTGGATTCAAAGGTGCATGATCCGATGTCTGAGAATTAAAGAGAATCAAAATGGGTGGCTGAGATCCTATTCAGAATATCTGTCCTTTCTCTTCTTAATCCAACTACTCAGGATCTTGCCTTACAAGACAGATCCGAAGGCTGGGAATGAAAGGCACTGGACCTGTCGTCTGCTTTTGATCTAAGGGCTCCGGGTTCGTCCTTACAAGTATGATCAATGGTGGATATTGTGATGTATAGAACTGCCATAACTGTTTTTGGCGTTTCTCAGCAATGTAGGCAATTCTGCAAATGAGGCTTGCGGTGAAGATTTGATCACGCCTGCAACACTTTAACTACCTCGGCTCTGATTATGTAGAGAGTTATTGGAAGCCATCTCATCTTCTTCGTGCTTTCCGATCTCTATTCCTTCCGATCTCTCTGTTATGACCCTCTTCTTTTCTGATCTTTCTCATATTGGCTCCCTCATTGCTTCCCGATCTCTCCCATTCTAGAACTTTCCTCTTTATCCGACCTGCCTTAATCAAAGTAATTAATTCTTCAGTTACCGATGCATCCGCTTCGGTTTTTATATGTAATAAATGCTCAAGCCCCTATATATATGCACCAGCGAGAAAACTTCTCCACACTTTATTTCTCTTTCTTCCATTTCTCCATTTCTCTTGTTCTAGCTTCTCCGTTGACAATTCTGATTATGGTGACTGCTTTTGATCTTTTTCCGACTGTTTTCTTTGCTCCTTGACTGAAAATTTATGATCCCGGTGATAAGAGAATCACGAGGACAATGTCTGATGATAGTGAGGGAACTAGATTAATTTACTGATCAAGATCGATAATGTCGATCGTGCCGATCTCGAATCGGTCCACCAGTATAATTGGTAGGCCGATCTTGGGCAAGAGTATTGCTAATTTCAATCCTAATGTCGGTGACCGCCTCTTGAAGTTCATTTGGCTCCTCACCACATCGGCTGTCCCGACTACAGCTCGGTTCTGGTTGATGACATCGACGATGACTCCATTCACCATCATGAGAGTCATAGTCACCCCATCTGAGCTGCACATCTATCTGATGCCCATGGCTAGCTTTCTGATCAAACGCATCTTTTGATTCAGCCACAAGACTAGGCTTTAACATAGGTCCTTACTAGGTAGGATGTAGTGCCGAACTTTAGAGATCGCTCGAATGATGTAATCTGACCTTTAAAGGTTCTCTTAATGATGCAATCCGATCTCTTGAGATCGCCCAAATGATGTAATCTGACCTTTTGGAAATGAAATGAAATTTTATTTAAAGGTTATTATTTAATTATTGCATTGGTTATTTCTCTGATCCCTGATGTGCATATCCGATCTGATCTCTAACTAAATCATCATTAGCCGATCTGTGGCTCTGAAAATTCGCACAATCCGATAACCCTAGCTAGCTGATCTCATTTTATTCGATTTTATTATTGTGTTTTTGGAACCTTCCCACGACGTGTCAGGAAAGCGGGTCGATTCCGCTAGCCGATGCGCCGCTTGGGACTTCATGAGCATTGAATGCTTAGACGGGTATAAATAGGGGGAGGGTCGATCAGTTGCTTCCTTATGTCACTTTCAGCACTGTGCTAGCAATTTTAAAATTCTCTCGTTTCTTCAAGTATTTTCGACACCGATCACATTCCGGTAAGGGTTCGATCCTTTTCTTAGTTAAACTTCCTTGGTTTCTTTGAAAATGAGTAGCACCGAGGGTCAGAGAGTTGCGAGTCCGTCTTCTGTCCACATTTCGTGGACCTCGAAAGAGGGCGACGTGATTAGATCGGGTGGTCAAACCAGCAGAGCTCTCGTCCCGGTAACTGGTTTGGCTGCCAGACAGAGGCGAGGGGCATCTTTGAGGAGAGACAAATTGCCAATTGATGAATTGCCTTCAGTCTTGAGAGAAACCAATCTCCAATCTATAAGCCAAGAGTACAATCTGTGGATCGACTCCTTTGAACTGATCAAATGCCATGGCGATCATTGGGCTGACCACTTCTTTGATGAGGGTGATCTCATCATGGTGTATGAAAAGCAACTGAAGGCTGAGCTCCATTTTCCCTTGGATGAATTTTATAAGGCCGTCTTAAAATTCCACCATGTCTCGGTAGCCCAAGTGCATCTGAACTCCTGGCGGACTCTAATAGCCTTCCGGGGCCTCTGCCGAGCTAAGGGACTGGAACCCATGGCCAAAGTCTTTGCCGAGCTGCATAGGCTCGCTCGAAGGAAGGATGATGAGTTTTGGTTCTTCCAAGCTAAGCCCCATTGTTCTCTCTTTACCGATCTCCCTTCTTTATTGAAGAATTGGAAGAACCGGTTCTTCATTTTGAGGAACAAGATTTGGAACGACTTTGAGGGCATCCCACGGAGTTGGCAACACCTGGTCACTTCGATCCTAAAAAAGATCACCTTAAATAAAGACGAAGACGCCATGGTGAAAGAGTTAAAGTCTCAAGCGTCCACTCAGAAATTCTCTTGCTTAGACGCGGTGATGGCCGAACTGAAGTATTAGATGATGCGGCTGATCACTGACGAAGAATACGAGCTTCAGCTCTCTGACCTCGGCCCTGATACTACCCATATCTCTAGTCTCTGAATCTCAGCGAACTCACTGACTTCTTTTTTGTGTAGGTATGGCAGGCGGTGATGCTTCCAAGGAGAGCTGCAAACGAAAGAGGGAGGTCTCTAGAAAAGTGAGGGCGATGAAGGGGGCCACCACTGCCGATGCTCAGACCCCTCGTCGTGAATCAATAGAGGTGCTGAGCTCTCCTCCCCTTTCTCAGGAGCAACCGATCCCTGAGGTAGAGTTCATCGCCCCGGCTCCTCAACAAATCGAGCTTCCACCTCCCCCTCCTCCTTCGACCTCTTTCAATGTAGAAGGGGAGTCTTCCGATCCCATGGTCAGGACACTTTCCCGGGGCGTACAACTTCTGATCCAATCATTGGAAAGGAATCGCTCTACTAGAGGGAATCCCAACCTGGCCAAAGTCATGGGAGCTTCTATTTGCTTCCAAGAAGATCGGAATAGGTTGGCAGAGGAGAGCTTTAATGATATCTTAGCTCAAACAATGAGCTTAGGCTTAGAGGCCATTGCAAACCAGCATATACTTAGAGAGAAAGCCCACGGCTTGAAGAAAGAGATCCTTAAGGTGGTCCAAGATGCCTCTGCTGCACAAGCTCAACTCTCCTCTGCTAATAAGTACATCGCCAGAATGGAGGATCAGATGAAGCGTTATGAGGAGAGGATCGTTGAAGTGGAACGAGAACTTGAAGACTCTCAAGCTGGTTGGTCTGTCGATCTCGCTCGTTATGCTGAAGACCTTCGAGCGAAGGAGGAAGAGCTTCGAGCCAAGGATGAGGAGCTTCAAGCTAAGGAAGGAGAGCACTACGAAGGAGGCCGGGGTTTATGTGAACGCCCATAATAACCTTATGGCCGAGCTGAAGAAACAGTATCCTGAAGAGGACTTCTCCTGGATGAACGAGCTCACCCCAGAAGCCGAAGATGACAGCGACGAGGAGCCCGAGAGAGAGAGAGGAAATGAGAGAGATGATGATGTACTTAGAGAACAGGCTGGGGGAGACCCTCCAGCCGAATGACTTGTAAATTTTATTTTGAAATGAAATAAAGTTCTCTCTTTTGTTCAATTTCTTGATGAGATCGGGAAGTGTCCCAATTGTATGAGTACTTGATTGTTTGAACATTTTAGAACATCAAACTTAAAAGCAACTATTAATCTAAGTATAAGAGGTCGAAAAAACATTGTAAGTATCAGATCGGACTAAGCCATGACCAAACACCGGGTATAACTTTAGAACATTAGAATAGGAAAGACTTGACTCGAATTCTTAAGATCGGAATCATCATTAAATCGGACAGAAACCTTAACTTTATTTTAAGGAATATCTGGGACGTATAAGTGAGGAACCTAGTTCTAGCATTAGCTAAACAGCTTTCCACAATATTTATAAAGAGAGAGATCGGGAGGTAAGACTGGAGGGTATGGAGACCTGAAATTGGTTCGAACCCCTCTGATAAGATGTCATGACCCAACCTATGGGCCGGACCGGCACTAGGACCTGGGCCAGCCTAAAGCCCCTGAGGCCTGTAGTAAGCCTAACTGTTCATTAACCCAACTCTAAGGCCCATTTGGGCCCAATTTCAAGAAAACAAACGGACAGAGTCCGACCATAAAATGGACTTACCAACGGGGAGTTTTCGACTCACCCGACCTGTAAACACAATATATAGTCAATTGGGGAGCTCAGCTCACCCTCCACATACTCATCAACATAATAATAAATGGGAGCTCAGCTCCCTCCTCCAATCCATCAAAACAGACATAGAATATTAAGTTTACAGGTCCAACATAATAATAATATTACAGACCAAATTCAAATAATTACTTGCTAACACATGCGAAAATTCTAGGAGTAAATAAAATTACACAAATATTGATAAACAACCTGCGAAGTAGAAAAGCAGGTTAACCCAGAATAAAATATCCTCCTGTGGCCTGTAAAAATTTTTGAACAGGAGTGAGCGTTCGACTCAGAGAGTAAAATATCAATTTTAACCATAATCTCTATAACTATCTAAAACTAATGCAACCTGTGGAATGAAATGCAACATCAGCAATAAATTCACATCATAGCATCAAAAAGGTAATTTGGAGCACTCACACACCCTGTAGTATCAATCATAACATATGGGAGCTGATCCCCTATACAGCTCTCTTAAATCCAACCTGGTGCCAGCGAATTACTCAAGCTCGGACTTCCACTTAATAACCAAATCGAGGGTCCCAGCGAATTACTCAAACCGTGACTACCCCTCGAAGGATCGGGTCTCAGCAAATTACTCAAGCCGTGACTACCCCGTCCTATCCATAGTCCACACCACATCACACGCACGCTAACGCACGCACACTGCTCCAAATTACCACAACAATATCCATGGCACATCAACAGTTATGAATGCAACATAAATCGTGCCTAGAGTTTAACTACATAAATATATGCATATAAGTGATGCATGGGCATGCTTGAACATATAATAATATCGAAATTATAATTAAAATTAATATTCTACTCACAGACTTGACGATGGTCACTGAGGCGGCTGGGCGGAGGAAGAAGGCTGTCCCGGCTCACCTGACAATTTTATTACAATCATTTAATAAATTTGACTCAATACAAACAAAGAAAAAGACCAATACGTCCTAAGTCGTAAAATCCAGTCTCCCTATACCTATGACCTACCCAACCTGCAAAATGGCTCAAAATACACTTCTATATTCACAATCCATATATCCACAGTTCAATCATATCACACAGCCCCTCCTGGGCCCATCAAATCAGTCATCCATCACAATACGCAAAATTTCAATTTAGTCCTTATTATTGATCATTTTTGCAAAAACTGCCCAAACAAGCTCTAAAAATTATAAAACTTTGCCCCGCGGTCCTTAGCAATATTACTAAGCTATTGCAAAAAGAATCATAATTTTCTAAGCTACCACGAATATTTTATGGATTTTTAATCCTATTTAAGCACTAGAAAATTACGAAAAAGCAAGGTTCGGGTTTACCTTTGCCGATTCCGACTTCGGGGACGCACTCGGGACGTCTGACAATGGGGGGGTAGCCAAAACCTCGGTCCAATTCGGAGACTTTTCCGGTAACGGGTCTGTCTGGCTGGAAATTCACAGACCCGGTCAACTGTCGAATTTCCGCGAATTGAGGATACCTACACGAAGCCCATAACACGGGGGTTAGTACATAAATTTTTCAGAATTTTCTAAGCTCATTTAATGCTCGGAAAAACAACTGTTCGTGGGACCCACCGAAAAATGGTGTCAGAAAAATTCGAAATTTATGTCGTTGCGAAGCTCTCGACGAGTGGAGCGTGCTGGTAGCCTCGGTTTTCTCGTGGGATTCACGGTTTTCGAGAAATCTAGCCCAAAAGTCGAAATGGGCTAAAAACTTCCCGAGCAAAAATTGGACAAACCGCTCGATGGATTTCGGCGTTCTTGATGTCTATGGAAAGCTCTCGCCGAGTAGATGATTTTAAACACAAGACCCGGTCCAATTGGTAGCCGGATCGGCCGGATTTTGGTCGAAAGCCAAACGCGCAGGAGGGGCGTTTCGCGCTGGCCGTTTGGTCGGGAGGCACGGCGAGGGGGACGCAGGAGGCGCGGGCGGAGGAGGAGAGAGAAAAGAGAGAGAAAAGGGAGAGGGAACGACGCGCGCGGGGAAGAAAAAGGGAAGAAGGAAAAGGCCGGTCCGATTCGATCTGTCCGATCCGGTCTGGTTCGATTCGACCGGTTCGATTCAGAATACAAAATTTTGAATTTTTACTCTGCCTCGGGACCGAAAACGAGGTCCAAAAATTCTGAAAAAATTCCAGAAAACTCAGAAAAATACATAGACTCCAAATATATTTTTAGTTTTGCCACGTGGTCTTTAAATAAATTTATAAAATTCATCAAAGTTTATATTTTCGAAAAATCGAACCCGATTTTTAAAATCCGAAAAATCTCAAAAAAATTCCTAAAATTTAAATAAAATTAAAATACCAAAAATGCTCATAAAATTTAAAATTTTGGGGTGTTACATAAGAGATCGGAAAACAAGTTATTAAGTGCAGGATCGGTTTATTTCACGATCGAGCAATCGATGTGTTTAGAAAAGTCATTTGTTGATCAAAGAATGTCGGCTGGGGGTCAATTTAAAGTCCCTTGACCTCGGTGATCGGCCAAAATATGGTGTCGATAACGGGCAAGACAAGAGAAAAAGTTACACTATGATGAAAAGAGCAAGATACAATCAATCAGAACTCTCAAACCTTAATCCTAGTATTTTTCCCGAATATCTCACAACTCTACCGCAAAGGGTAGAATATTACAATATTTATGCTGGGCCATACCGTGAGGGCGTTGCCCCCACATCCCCAAGGAGATTAGTGGTGGGCTTTGGGCCCAAGCCTATCGGCCTGTGCTCTCTGCTACCACTACAGATCTCACTTTTTATCCCAATCGAGTTGCATCACGAAACTTTTTGGTCGGGTCACACTTCGGGTCCATGAAAAATATATCTAAAATTTAAACCACAAAAATAACAATTCTTCCCCTTAGCTTGAATTCCATTTATCATCAATAAAATTACCATAAAAACTCTTTGTCTTGCCATATGCCCTCGCAAGGGCATTACTGAGCATTACAAACACCAACCAAGTCTCGGCAATGCCTAAACTTGCTGACTGGGACTCCCTTGGTCATCATATCTGCTAGATTATCATGTGTAGAGACTTTCTGTACAACTACAGTCCCCTGAGATATAATGTCCCAAATGAAGTGATATCTAACATCAATGTGCTTAGTTCGCTTATGGTACACCTGATTCTTTGTGAGATGTATTGCACTCTGGCTGTTACAACACACTGTTGCCTTGTTCTGTATCAACCCAAGATCACTCACCAAACTTTGTAGTCATAAAACTTCCTTTACTGCCTCTATTAAGGCCATATATTCAGCCTCTGTGATAGACAAAGCAACTGTAGCTTGCAATGTTGCCTTCCAACTGATAGCACTTCTAGAAAGAGTAAATAAATAACCTGTTAAAGATCTCCTCTTGTCTAAGTCCCCTGCAAAATCTGAATCCACATAACCAATAACTGAATCACTCATCTTGGCCTTGTCAAATGTCAGACCAACATCTGTAGTACCCTTCAAATACCTCAAAATCCATTTCACTGCCTGACAATGCTCTTTTTCAGGACACACCATGTATCTACTCACAATACTAACTGCATGTAAAATGTCAGGTCGGGTGAATACCATAGCATACATGATGCTACCAATAGCACTCGAATAGGGAACACTGGACCTGTGCTTCATCTCCTCATCTGTTTTGGGTGGCATATCTACAAATAACTTAAAATGGGCAGCAAATGGTGTCGCAAGGGTTTTGCGGTCGCCGGACGATTCTCACCGAAGTGGAAAAAGTGATGAGTCACCACTTTAATTTTAAGAGAAATTAAAGAAAACCAGTATTGAAATAAAAACCACTTCTGAAACAGAGATTCTGGGTTCGAACTCCATTTAAGGGTGGGGAAGGTGTTAGGCACCCCACCTCGTCTCTTAACGAGGGTCGGCAAATTTAATGATGTGCTCTTAAGATTGGTAATTTTGGGGGTTTGGGGTCATGATGTCAGTCCCTGTTATTGATAAAAGGAGCGTTTAATATCTCACCATTTTAGGTTTCCCAAGAACACAGGTATATGGGATGACCTTACAGTGAATTGATGTTATGTTTATTTGATTTGTTAAATATTTTATCTAATTTTTTCCTCTTCGAATTAGGACTCTAATTCTAAAGAGGTGTTATTTGGCCCCTAAGGATTCATAATGAAAGAGGACTTTTGGCTCACATATTATGCACCTTGGTATTTAGATGTTAGTAATATTAGAATTTTGATTGAAAAGAATTCAAGAAAAGACTCTCTCTTGATCTCTTAAAATATTCTTATTAGAATTTTAACTTAAAGAATTCGGGTAAGGACTCTCTTCCGATTTCTTAAAATATTCTTATTAGAATTTTAGCTTAGAGAATTCGTGTAAGGACTCTTTCTCGATCTCTTAAGATATTTTTATTAAAATTTTAGCTTAGAGAATTCGAGTAAGGACTCTCTCCCGATCTTGTGAGGGTGCAATGCCGCATTCATTTTTTGTTGTTCTTCCATGAGATTACACTCCCAAACTTGCCTAATCCCCATCTTGTAGTGATCGCTCAGTTCCTGATAAAAAGTAGAAGAAAAGTGAATAGAATGAATCATGAAAGTTGTCTCCTTATATAATATTCCCATTCCCAATTGGAATAGGAATAAAGATTGGAGTTCTAAGTCAGTTAGAATTAGAAGTTCATATTAGGCTTAAAGTTCAATTTAGCCCATGTGAAGTTCAATTTAACCCAATTTTAACTTGTTGTCCAATTAAGTTCATAAATTTTAATTTAAGCTGAATTTAATCTAAAAATTAAGAAAATAAATTAAACTTTTTAATTTTGGGCTTAAATCAAGAAATTTAGCCTTAAAATCAAGAAGTTTAAAAATTGAAAAAATTTAGTCTATAAATTCTTATTTTTAAGCTAAATTGAATTTAAATTGAAATTGTTGGATTAAATTAGATTAAAAAAATTAAAAAATAACTAAATTAAAATTTTCAAAAAATACAGGGATTAAATTGAATATTTGGTTATTAATATTTATATAGGAAGTTTAGTTAGAACTAAATTAAAAAAAAAAGAAAGAATTTCGATGGCAAAAGGCGTCCAAATTTAAAATAGACTTGGAAAGCTTTTGAAAGCCTAACTTTGGACTTATCTTAGTGGCCCAACAGTGGCCTCATTTAATTTAGGGGTGGCAATTTTGGACACGATTCGCGAACACGATATAAAAATATAGGGTTTTGATTAGACTTAATCGTTTTCTTGTCAATTGATTAATTTTTATTTAATTTGGTCAAGATTAATATTTTATTACTTAATATAATTGTAAAAAATAAATATTTATATTATTTAGTATAACAAAAAAACAATACTCCTATCTCTCTCCTTTTTTTTGATATTTATAAAACTTATTTATGAAAATAGTTAAATTTTTTTATTTAAAATTAAAAATATTCCTCCACTCATCTCCCTCTCTTCCTATCCATTGTCATCCAACAATATGTATATATATACCCTCCATCCACCTTTCTTCCTCTAAATAATATCTCTCACTCTCTCTCTCTCCACCCACTGTCAACCAATAATACATAAACATTCAACCACCTGTTTATTCTGTTTATTATTATTATTATTATTATTATTATTATTATTTGTTAAAATGATGAATATTATTATTATTGACATTTTTTACATGAATTTTTTATTTTTAAATAAAAAAATGAGGGGAGAGAAATGGGAAAATTATTTTTTTTTACTGTACTAAGTAGCATAAATATTATTTTTACAATTTTATTGGGTAATAAAATATTAATTTTTGATCAAATTAGATCAAAATTAGTCAATTGGCTATAAACAAAATAAACTTATAGAATGAGCTATAATTGACACAAGTCAAAAAGTTTTAGATTTTTTTAATGATTAAAGTTATGCCACGTCAGTAATAACATAAATAATAATAATATTTTTGCTACTTCTGCCATCATGTCAAAAGTTTCTACCACGTCACCTGCCACATTAGTAACAATATATTAAAAAGTACTATTTTTGTCACGTCAGCTGTGATGTCAATGTTTTCAAATCCCTAATTTTGACGGAGTCATAATAAATAGTAAACTCTTAAATTAGGCCAAAATTGATAAAAAAAAAATGGCTATAATTAAAAAATGCGTAAAGTTTTAGATTTTTTAAATATTAAGCCATAAAAATAATAAAGACGAAGTTAGTCAATTACTTTTATTTAAATGAAAATAAAATTATCATCGACAATCTTAACCATTATTATTATTATTATTATTATTATTTGTTAAAATGATGAATATTATTATTATTGACATTTTTACATGAATTTTTTATTTTTAAATAAAAAAATGAGGGGAGAGAAATGGGAAAATTATTTTTTTTTACTGTACTAAGTAGCATAAATATTATTTTTACAATTTTATTGGGTAATAAAATATTAATTTTTGATCAAATTAGATCAAAATTAGTCAATTGGCTATAAACAAAATAAACTTATAGAATGAGCTATAATTGACACAAGTCAAAAAGTTTTAGATTTTTTTAATGATTAAAGTTATGCCACGTCAGTAATAACATAAAAAATAATAATATTTTTGCTACTTCTGCCATCATGTCAAAAGTTTCTACCACGTCACCTGCCACATTAGTAACAGTATATTAAAAAGTACTATTTTTGTCACGTCAGCTGTGATGTCAATGTTTTCAAATCCCTAATTTTGACGGAGTCATAATAAATAGTAAACTCTTAAATTAGGCCAAAATTGATAAAAAAAATGGCTATAATTAAAAAATGCGTAAAGTTTTAGATTTTTTTAAATATTAAGCCATAAAAATAATAAAGACGAAGTTAGTCAATTACTTTTATTTAAATGAAAATAAAATTATCATCGACAATCTTAACCATGTCTCTAAAAGTATTTATGATTGTGATAGTTATAATGTTTGGTTGTGATTCTGATATGGCTTTAGCAATGAATCGAAATTGAAATACATTTTTAATTTTTTGATTTTGAAATCAATTTTGAAATTAAATTTTGGTTTTGATTTTGATTTAGTTCTAAATAATTTCAATACAATTTTTGTTTCATTTCAATTTTAATTTTGGTTCTAGTTCTATTTTAAATCTTTATTTTTTTTTTACTAAAAGTTATAATTTTTTTTATGCGTTTTAAAATAGTAAAAATAATCTTAAATTTCTAATATCAAAACAACAATAAAAATAATAACTCTAATATTAAAACAAAAAATTAATATAAAAAATATATTATACATATTTCTTAATAAATAAAAATATTATATTATTTTCTATATATTTTTTAATTATATACATCCTACTTAGATTACTTAGCCATGTTGTTCAGTTAAAATGTCAAACAGTCTACTTGACTTGGTCAAAGAGTGACATGGCTGGCCAAATGTCAGAGCAAGACATGACTCGGTCAGCATAACCGAATAGTAGCTCAAACCAGCATAATGGTCCACATTGCCATGATAGCTTGAATAAACTAACTAATAAGGATCATATATCTAACATGAGATATGTTCGTCAAGGATTTTGGGACCACAGTCAAACAATACCAAGAATCTTGCAGCCACCTACAATAGTAAATAAATATTAGCCTATATATATGAGAGTAATGCCAAAAATTAAGTACACTTACTTTGCCCATTTCATTACAACATTGTCTATATACATTACTCTTAAATTCTTATGACTAACTTAGAGTTGGAATAGTTGTCCAAGGGCAACTGACCTCATATTTTGGTTCACTTGCAAACTGATATCATTCTTAAATTGGTCAAATTAAGGGGCTCACAACAATATTATATACATTATAATCTTAATTACGTGTGTGTGTGTGTGTGTGTGTGTGTGTGTGTATATATAATTTTATTAAAATTATAAATTATATATAAAAAATATATGTATAAAATTGATTTTTCAATTTGGTTACATTTTTCTACGGTTTTGGTATGATATTGATTCGGTTTTTAATAGAGAACCAAAGCTAAATTAAAACAGTAAATATAAGTTTGGTTCGCTTCTTATTGTAACACTCCTAATTTTTAAATTAATTATTTTATGGATAGATACTAATATTTTATTTTGTTTAAATTTTAGGAAATTATTTGAAATTTTTTGGATTTTAGAAATCCGGTTCGATTTTTCGAAAATATAAAATTTTGATGATTTTTAAAAATTAATTTAAAGACCACGTGGCAAAACTAAAAATATATTTGGACTCTACGAATTTTTCTGAGTTTTTTTATAATTTTTTCGAAATTTTTAGGCCTCGTTTTTTGTCCCAAGGCAGAGTAAAAATTCAAAATTTTATATCCTGAATTTGACTGGCCGAATCGAACCAGACCAGATCGGACCGGTCGAATCAGACCTGCCCTCTTTCTCTTTTTCTTTTCTCTTCCGTGCGTTCCCGACACCTTCTCTCTCTCCCATTTTCTCTCTCCTCCCTCCACCCCTTGCAGGCCAGCCGCTGCCCCAGCCTCCCCACACGCCGACGCACCTCCAGGCCACCTCCCCACCGTCGGCTGACGCTCCAGGCAGCCAAAAATGTTGCGCGAAGTCCCCCCATGCGCACGCACGTCGTTTTGTCTTCCCGGGCCGATTCTGGTCGATCCGGCCACCAATTGAATCGGGTCTTGTGCCAAACCTCATCTACACCTCGAGAGCTTTCCATAGACACTAAGAACACTAAAATCCATCGAGCAGTTTGCCTAATTTTTATTCGGGAAGTTTTAGCCCATTTCAACTTTTAGGCTAAATTTCTCGCAAACTGTCCACAAGAAAATCGAGAGTACCGGAGTGCTCCACTCATCGAGAGCTTCATGTCAATACCAATTTCAAATTTTTTCGACACCATTTTTTGGTGGGTCCAGCGAAACTTCGTAGTATTTTTTTTGAGCACTAAATGAGCTTAGAAAATTTCGTAAAAAGTATATACTAACCCCCGTGTTGTGAGCTTCATGTAGGTACCTTCAATTCGTGGAAATTCAACGGTTGCCCAGGTTTGTAAATTTCGGGTCAGGCAGACAGACTACCAAAAAAGTCTTAGAATTGGATCGAGATTTTGGCTATCCCACCATTGTCAAATGTCCCGAGCACGTTCCCGGGGTCAGAATCAGCATAGGTAAACCCGAACCTTACTTTTTCTTAATTATCTAGCGCTTGAATTTGATTAAAAATCTATAAAATATTCATGGTAGCTTAGAAAATTATAATTCCTTTTGTATTAGCTTAGTAATAATGCTAAGGACCGCGGGGTAAAATTTTAGAATTTTTAGAGTTCATTTGGGTAGTTTTTGCAAAAAGGGTTAATTATAAGGACTAAATTGTAATTTTTAACGTTGTGATTGTTGACTATTTGGATGGGCTCAAGAGGGGCTATGTGATGTGATTGAGTTGTGGATGTGTGATTTGTGGATATAGAAGTACATTTTGAGCCCTTTTGCAGGTTGGGTAGGTCCTAGGTATAGGGGAGACTCTGTTGAATTTTCGGCACGACTTAGGACATCTTTAGTCTTTTCTTAGTTTGTATTGAGTCAAATGTATTAAATAATTCTAATAAAATTGTCAAGTGACCCGGGATAACCTTCCTCTTCCGCCCAGCCGCCACAGTGACTTCGGTTAAGTTTGTGAGTAAAATATTAATTTTAATTGTAATTTCGATATTATTATATGTTCAAGCATGCCCATGCATCACTTATGAATATGTATCTATGTAGTTAAACACTAGCCATGTTTTATATTGCATTCATAATTATTGAAGTGCCATAGATGTTGTTTGTGGTAATTTAGAGCAGTGTGTGTGCGTAGCGTGCATGTGGTATGGTATTGGATATGGACAGGACAGGTAGACATGGCTTGAGAGACACTCGTTGGGACCCTGCATTTGGTTTATTAAGCGAAAGTCTAGCTTGAGAGACACTCGCTGACAGAGGTTAGATTAAAAGGGCTATATAGGGGATCAGCTCCCATATATGTATTGTTTGACAGTGTTGGGTGTGTGAGTGCTCTAAATTGTCTTTTTACTGTTATGATATGAAAATTATGACGATGTTGCATTTAGATAGCTATAGAGATTATGGTTAAAATTGATATTTTACTCTCTGAGTTGAACGCTCACTCCTGTTCATCTATTTTTTCAGGCTACAGGAGGATTATTTGTTGTGGCTAACTTGTTTTTCTTTTTCACAGGTCCATTAATAATATTTAATGTATTTTGTACAATTGAGTTAAATTTTAGACTCCGCATATGTTAGAAGCACTTATTTTTATTTTGGGCCTGTATTATAAAAGTTATGTTGGACCTGTAAAATTATTAACTGTATGCATGATGAGATTGGATGAGGGAGCTGAGCTCCCATTTGAGTTATGACATTTTGAATATATGGAGGGTGAGCTGAGCTTCCCAATTGTCACGACCCAACCCATGGGCCGGACCGGCACTAGGACCTGGGCCAACCTAAAGCCCCCGAGACCCGTAGTAAGCCTAACTATTCACTTAACCCAACTCTAAGGCCCATTTGGGCCCAATTTCAAGAAATCAATCGGACAGAGTCCGGCCATAAAGTGGACCTTTCAACGGGGAGTTTTTGACTCACCCGACCTGTAAACAAAATATAACATTAATTGGGGAGCTCAACTCACCCTCCACATACTCATCATCATAAAAATAAATGGGAGCTCAGCTCCCTCATCCAATCCATCAATCATGCATAGAATATTTTTACAGGTCCACATAACAATTATATTACAGACCCGAATCATTTAAATATTTCTAACACATGCGGAAAATCTAGGAGTAAATAAAATTACACAAATATTGAATAACAACCTGCGAAGAAGAAAAGCAGGTTAACCACAATAAAATCCTCCTGTAGCCTGAAAAAAATATTGAACAGGAGTGAGCGTTCGACTCAGAGAGTAAAATATCAATTTTAACCATAATCTCTATAACTATCTAGAACTAGTGCACCCTGTAGAGTGAAATGCAGCATCAGCAATAAATTTACATCATAACATCAAAAAGGTAATTTAGAGCACTCACGCACCCAGCAATATCAATCATATATATATGGGAGCTGATCCCCTATACAGCTCTCTTTATTCCAACTGTGCCAGAAAAGAAATCAGCTCGGACTTCCACTTAATAACCAAATTGGGGTCCCAGCGAAGAACTCAAGCCGTGTCTACCCCGAAGGACCGGGTCCCAGCGAAGATCTCAAGCCGTGTCTACCCGTCCTATCCATAGTCCACACCACATCACACGCACGCCAACGCACGCACACTGCTCCAAATTACCACAACAACATACATGGCACTTTCACAGTTATGAATGCAACATAAATCGTGCCTAAAGTTTATCTACATAAATATATGCATATAAGTGATGCATGGGCATGCTTGAACATATAATAATAGTGAAATTACAATTAAAATTAATATTTTACTCACAGACTTGACAACGGTCACTGTGGCAGCTGGGAGGAGAAAGAAGGCGGTTCCGGCTCATCTGACAATTACATTACAATTATTTAATACAAATGACTCAATACAAATCAAGAAAAGACCAAGTACGTCCTAAGTCATGCTGAAAATCCGGCAGAGTCTCCCCTATACCTAGGACCTACCCAACCTGCAAAAGGGCTCAAAACGCACTTCTATATTCACAATCCATATATCCACAACTCAATCACATCACACAGCCCCTCCTGGGCCCATCAAATCAATCATCCATCACAATATGTAAAATTTCAATTTAGTCCTCATAATTGATCATTTTTGCAAGAACTGCCCAAATAAGCTCTAAAAATTCTAAAACATTTTCCCGCGGTCCTTAGCAATATTACTAGGCTATTGCAAAAAGAATCGTAATTTTCTGAGCTACCACGAATATTTTATGAATTTTTAATCCTATTTAAGCACTAGAAAATTACGAAAAAGCAAGGTTCGGGTTTACCTTTGCCGATTCCGACTTCGTGAACGTACTCGGGATGTCTGACAATGTGGGGTAGCCAAAACCTCGGTCTAATTCAGAGACTTTTTCGGTAACTGGTCTGTCTGGCCCGAAATTTGCAGACCTGGTTAACTGTCGAATTTCCGCGAATTGAGGATACCTACATGAAGCCCACAACACGGGGGTTAGTACATAAATTTTTCAGAATTTTCTAAGCTCATTTAATGCTCGGAAAAACACTGCGAAGTTCCGTGGGACCCACCGAAAAATGGTGTCGGAAAAATTCGAAATTTATGTCGCCGCGAAGCTCTCAACGAGTGGAGCGCTCTGGTACTCTCGGTTTTCTCGTGGGATTCACGGTTTGCGAGAAATCTAGCCCGAAAATCAAAATGGGCTAAAACTTCCTGGACAAAAATTGGACAAACCGCTATATAGATTTCGGTGTTCTTGGTGTCTATGGAAAGCTCTCGACGAGTAGATGATTTTAGACACAAGACCCGATCCAATTGGTGGCCGGATCGGCCGGATTTTGGCCGGAAAGTCGAAACGTCGCGCGCACGAGGGAGGGACGTTCGCGAGCATTTTCCGGCCGTTTGGGGCGGCGGCCGGGACAGTGGGGTCGGCCGAAATGGGAGGCAGGGAGGTGGTGGCCGTGGTCAAGGGAGGAGAGAGAAAATGGGAGAAAGAGAGAAGGGGGAGGAGACGCGCGCGGGAGGAAGAAAAAGGGGAGGGAGCCGGTCCGATTCGACAGGTCCGATCCGGTCCGGTTCGATTCAGCCGGTTAGATTCGAAATACAAAATTTTAAATTTTTACTCTGCCTCGGGACCGAAAACGAGGTCCAAAAATTTCGAAAAATTTTCAGAAAACTCAGAAAAATACGTAGACTCCAAATATATTTTTAGTTTTGCCACGTGGTCTTTACATTAATTTTTAAAAATCATCAAAGTTTATATTTTCAGAAAATCGAACCCGATTTTTAAAATTAGAAAAATCTCAAAAAAATTCCTAAAATTTAAATAAAATTAAAATACCAAAAATGCTCATAAAATAATAAAATTTAAAATTTTGGGGTGTTACACCAATTTATTATATATTGTGTTTACAGGTCAGATGAGTCAAAAAACTCTGTTAAATGGTCCATTTTATGGCCGGACTCTGTCTGGTTGAATTCTTGAAATTGGGCCCAAATGGGCCTTAGAGTTAGGTTGAGGAATAGTTAGGCTTACTACGGGGCCTCGGGGGCTTTAGGCTGGCCCAGGTCCTAGTGCTGGTCCGGCCCATAGGTTGGGTCGTGACACTTATAATAATAATTTTTTTAATTCCGATATAATATGTTACAGTTCTTCTATTTGGAACTTTCAAGAATTATGCACAGCGCTAGTTACAGCCACTATGTGATTGTGAGGCTCTCATGGCAACGAAATAAACCAAAATTTGTTGTGGAGAAAAATATCAAACTAAAACATGTAGTTTGAAAATCTGTCTTAAATTATTGGTCTGATCTACTAAGCAATTTCAATTTATCAGTTAATATTTACATTTTTATTATTAAAAAATAGAAATTATAATAGATTACATTTATCATATCATGTCACTTTTTTATATTATTTTTAAATTGAAAGAATATTAAAAGATTAGTTTAAATTTTATATTATTTTTAAATTAAAAGAATATTAAAGGATTAGTTCAAACGACAAGGGAAATTTATTCAACTTGAAAAGTTTGAAGCTTAAATCCATCTACAAATATATATGACACATTGAACTTTTAAAAAGCCTCATGACACACTTCAGCTCCTATAAATATCTCATGATATATATCAACTATTATAAAGTGAAATTAAGATACCTTTTGAATTCTAGTCATCAGACTGCCACATCAACAGATGAAAAGATATTTTAATTTTATATTATAAGAGTCAAAGCATATCATGGAACGTTTGCAGGAGTAAACGTGTGTCATATGACATTTTAAAAGTTTAAAACGCCACAAAAATTTTTTAGTAAAATTCAGGGATTAACTATATTATGCCTATCAAAATTAATAATCGTATACTTTATAGATTCATTCCTAAACTGAGTTAGGACCATTTAAAAAAATAAATAAATAAAAACAAGAGGCATGTGCATAGTCTTAGCTAGTCTGCATAGCCTCTCTAACTTGCTTTTCTGAGCTTTTCTACTCATAAACTTTACTAGCACTCGCAAACTTAGAAGCTCCTCAACACATGCTTGACCAAAATTAGCAATTAAATAAGGCCACTGAAATAAGTCCAAAGTTGGACTTTCAAAACCTTTCCAAGTCTAATTTAAATTTGGACGCCTCTTGCTATCGAAATTCTTTTTTTCTTTTTTTCTTTTTTTTTAATTCCAACTAAACTTCCACTATAAATATTAACAGCAAAATATTCAATTTAATTTATGTATTTATTAAAAATTTTAATTTAGTTAATTTTTAATTTTTTTATCTAATTTAATTTAACAATTTCAATTAAAGTTCAATTTAGCTTAAAAATTAGAATTTATAAACTAAATTTTTTAATTTTTTGATTTAAATAAAAGAAATCAAGAAGTTTAATTTCTTGATTTTAAAGCTAAATTTCTTGATTTAAGCCCCAAATTAAAAAGTTTAATTTATTTTCTTAATTTTTAAGCTAAAATAAGCTTAAATTAAAATTTATGGACTTAATTGGATAATAAATTAAAATTGGGCTAAATTAAACTTCACATTGGCTAAATTGAGCTTTAAGCCCAATATTAACTTCTAATTCTAATTGACTTAGGACTCTCATCTTTATTCCTATTCCAATAGGGAATGGGAATATTATATAAGGAGATAACTTTCATGATTCATTCTATTCATTTTTCTTCTACTTTTTATCAGGAACTGAGCGATCACTGCGAGATGGGGATTAGGCAAGTTTGGGCGTGTAATCTCATGGAAGAACTGCAAAAAATGGATGCGGCGTTGCACCACCACAAGGTGGTTTCCATGGACTCGGAGTTCCCTGGATTTCTTCGGAAAACGCCTCGCCTGTCTGATGAGTTATCGGCATTCGCTGATATGAAGTTCAACGTTGATAACATGAAAGTTATCCAACTGGGTATTACACTTTCCGATGAGAATGGAATTATCGCTGGAACTTGGGAGTTTAATTTCAAGTTCTTGATAGAAATGGAGGTTTTTTATGATCCTAAGTCCATTGAGTTTCTAAAGGAAAGTCGAATTGATTTTGAGGAGCTGAGGATTAATGGGATCGACCAGCTGTTTTTCTCAAACATGTTTACTCATGTTTTAAGCAGACATAGAGACTTGAAGTGGCTAACTTTTCATGGGCTATATGACTTGGCCTACATGGTGAAGCTGGTTACCAAGAAACCACTGCCCGTATCTATGTTGGATTTCACTGAGATTATTGCCACGGTATTTGGGTGCTGTGTGTTGGATGTCAAGTACATGGCCCGATTCTACGATGACCTGCACAGGGGTGAGCTTGGATTGGAGAAATTGGCTAAGATTCTAGGAGTCAAGCGAGTTGGAGGGTCTCATCAAGCAGGATCTGATAGTCTATTAACAGCTCGTGTGTTCGCCAGGATGAAGACGATGTATGGGATAGAGGAATCTAGATTTGTGGGGTTCTTGCATGGCGTCACCACTAGGATTTGCGAACCAGTGCGTACGCAAGTCCTTCCTACTTTTCCTCTCTACTGTGAACCAGGGATTCCTCAGCTATGTCAAGTGCTCCCAGCTTATCGCTATTGTCCGCCAATGATTCATGGTGTCTTCCTCCATCCACCGATCATTCAGCATCAGTATAAGGTTCTGTAGATTCCTTGTACAAGGATGTGATTTTTTCTTCCAGTAACAATATGTTATTTAGGAATTTGTTGTAGTTTTCTTTTATATATTTTTATCATAGCACATATATGATTGAAATGCTTACAAACACAATAAACAAAAATTCTTATTATGTAATAAATATAACATATTGACATATGTAAATACCAAAAAAATTTGATCATAAATGCAGTTTATGATCCATTGTTTGAGGGAATTGGTCTGCCTGTAGACCCACATCTGCGAATTCTAGAAAAGAAGGTATGTGGAAGAGAGAAGACATGCAGGCTCAGTATCCACATTGTTTACTCCACACGGTTTGTAAATTTCGGAGATGAAATTTCTTTTAAGGGAAGAGAATTGTAATATTAGGCCCATAAATCATGTTACGAAGAGCCCGTAAATCAATCTAATAAGGCCCATGAGTAGTCTCAAGAAAAAAATAATAATAATAAGATAAAAGAAGCTAATTGAGACAAATGGTTCTCGTTTTTCTTCCTTGAGCAGAAAAAGGGGAGAAGCAAATCAACTCCAATTTCTCTTTCCATCCCTTCACTCACACCTGTATAAAACCAACCCAAAAAACCCATAAAATCTTTAGTTAAACAATCAATTTCAACCAAAATTCTCACATCAAACCCATTATCTTCACCTTGTAAGAGCTTGTAAATTTTCTTTTACTTCAAATGGGTAAGTTTTTCCCTCCCTTCTTTTTTTAATTTATTAAAGTTCAAGTTGATATTCCATTTTCCTTATTGTGATTTATATGGCATAAAGATATAAGAGAGACAAGTTTTACATTAGATTAGAGGATGGGGTTTTATTTTGAAATAGTAGATTTCCTTGGGTTAGTAAATAGCTGATTCTAGCTAGGTAAGTTTCTTTAAGGAGATGAAAATTTAAAAAAATTGTGATTCCATAATATGAGAATTTGATTTAAGTCCTTTAAGTTAAATGTTTAAAAAAAATTAAAATTAATTAAAGTACCATGAGGTTGATTTTAGAGCTATTAATGAATATTTTTTTATGATAATAATAATAATAATAATAATAATAATAATAATAATAATAATAATAATAATAATAATAATAATAATAAAAGAAAAAATAAATTCCTACCTAGTAGTGTGCTTTCTTTAAAAGGGTGAAATTGGAGGTTGTTATATCTACAAGGGAGAATTAGATTCAAGGTTTTATATCTTAAATGCTAGGTTAAGAATGAAGAAATTAAATAGGATGTGGTTGATTTTTGGCACTATTGGTGTTTATTAATTGTATTTAAACTAAGAAGAACTTTGATGTAATATATCACTGAGTAGTTGTACTCACCCTTTCATTTTTTTTCAATATTTCAGATTTCTTTTGCTGACTCCACTACTATTAGCCTCTCTTTTAGTGTTGTACACTCATTCACTTCACCAACTCCAAAGTCTAGTGGAAGTCAGGCCAATATATTGTTTTTGGATATTTCTTTTATTTTTAATTTATTGCACATAAGTAAAGACAGTTAGGAGATCTGATCTATAAATATTTTATTTTGATTCTCACGGAGAGGATTCATGTACATTTGAGTATCTATTATTGTTTGATGGGCACAGAGCCATATTATATATATCATATGTATTTCAACAGGTTCCATGGTTTCTTTTAGTTATAAATTTAGGAGAAACTCTGTCAGTTTTCAAGGTTACACCAGTTTCTATAGGTTAGGGACGGGTGTGACACCATGTCCCTGAAAGTGTTTATGGTTGTGATAGAGTGTTTAGTTGTGATTCTGATTTGGCTTTAGCAATGAATTGAAATTGGAATAAATTTTTAATTTTTTGATTTTTGAAATCAAATTTGAAATTAAAATTTAGTTTTGATTTTGATTTAGTTCTAAGTAATTTCAATATGGTTAATTTGGTTTTGATTTTGATTTTGATTTAGTTCTAAGTAATTTCAATACGATTTTTGTTTCATTTCAATTTCAATTTTGGTTCTAGTTCTATTTTAAATCTTTATTTTTTTACTAAAAGTTATAATTTTTTAGATTCATTTTAAAATAGTAAAAATAATCTTAAATTTCTAATATCAAAACAACAATAAAAATAATAACTCTAATATTAAAATAAAAAATTAATATAAAAAATATATTATACATATTTCTTGATAAATAAAAATATTATATTGTTTTCTATATATTTCTTAATCATATATATCCTACTTAGATTACTTAGTCATATTGCTCGGTTAAAAGGTCAAACAGTCAACTTGAATTGGTCAAAGGGTGACACGGCTGGCCAAATGTCAGAGCAAGACATGACTCGGTCAACATAACCGAATAGTAGCTCAAACCAGCATAATGGTCTACATTGCCCTGATAGCTTGAACAAACTAACTAATAAGTATCATATATCTAACGTGAGTTATGTTCGTCAAGGATTTTGGGACCACAGTCAAATAAAACTAAGAATCTTGTAGCCACCTACAATAGTCAATAAACATTAGCCTATATATATGAGAGTAATGCCAAAAATCAAGTACACTTGCTTTGCTCATTTCATTACAACATTCTCTGCATACATTACTCTTAAATTCTTATCACTAACTTAGAGTTGGAATAGTTGTCCAAGGGCAACTGACCTCATATTTTGATTCACTTACAGACTTATATCATTCTTAAATCGGTCAAATTAAGGAGCTCACAGCAATATCATATACATTATAATCTTAATTACGTGTGCGCGCGCGCGCGTGTATATATATATATATATAATTTTATTAAAATTATAAATTATATATAAAAAATATATGTATAAAATTGATTTTTCAATTTGGTTTCATTTTTTCACGGTTTTGGTATGATATTGATTTGATTTTTAATGGAGAACCAAAACTAAATTAAAACAGTAAATATAAGTTTGGTATGATTTTCATAATAATAATTTTTTTAATTCCGATATAATATGTTACAATTCTTCTATTTGGAACTTCCAAGAACTACGCATGGCGCTAGTTACCGCCACTATGTGATTGTGAGGCTCTCATGGCAATGAAATAAACCAAAATTTGTTGTGGAGAAAAATATCAAACTAAAGCATGTAGTTTGAAAATCTGTCTTAATTTGTTGGTCTGATCTACTAAGCAATTTCAATTTATTAGTTAACATTTACAGTTTTATTATTAAAAATGGAAATTATAATAGATTATATTTATCATATCATGTCACTTTTTGTATTATTTTTAAATTAAAAGAATATTAAAAGATTAGTTCAAATTTCATATTATTTTTAAATTAAAAGAATATTAAAGGATTAATTCAAACGACAAGGTAGATTTATTCAACTTGAAAAGTTTGAAGCCTAAATCCATCTACAAATGTATCCTAAGCTTTATCCTCAACATAAGTGCAATAAGAGTGCTTGTAAATATGTGTGAGTGTGAAAAGTATAGTATTTATTATCGAGCGCGTGTGATTAGCCTATCTGAACATCCTTTTTAACCGCCAAACAAAGTTTATAATATAAGTTAATTATAAAATATCAAAATGGCCAAATGTACCATTTCACACCTAAATTTTGTAAAAAAAAATATCATGACATTTTGAATATTTAAAAAATTTCATGACACACTTTAGCTCCCATAAATATCTCAAGATACATATCAAAAATAAAATTAAGATATCGTTCGAATTCTAGTCAGTAAATTGCCACATCGGCAGACCAAAAGATATATAAATTCTACATTATAAGAGTCAAAGTGCATCATGGAACATTTGCAGCACTACAAAGATTTTTTAGTAAAATTCAGGGGTTAACTTACATATTATGCCTATCAAAATCAATAATCGTATACTTTATAGATACATTCCAAAATTGAGTTAGGACCATTTAAAAATAATAATAATAATAAAAACAAGAGGCATATGCATAGTCTTAGCTAGTCTGCATATAAAGCCTCTCTAACTTAGGAGCTCCTCAACACATGCTCGACCAAAATTAGCAATTAAATAAGGCCACTGAAATAAGTCCAAAGTTGGACTTTCGAAAGCATTCCACGTCTATTTTAAATTTGGACGCCTCTTGCGATCGAAATTCTTTCTTTTTTTTTTTTTTTAATTTTAATTCTAACTAAACTTCCTATATAAATATTAACAGCAAAATATTCAATTTAATCTTTGTATTTTTTAAAAATTTTATTTTGTTAATTTTTAATATTTTTATCTAATTTTATCTAACAATTTCAATTTCAATTAAAGTTCAATTTAACTTAAAAATTAGAATTTATAGACTAAATTTTTTAATTTTTTGATTTAAATAAAAAATAAAAAAATTTAATTTCTTGATTTTAAAGCTAAATTTCTTTATTTAAGCCCCAAATTAAAACGTTTAATTTATTTTCATAATTTTTAAGTTAAAATAAACTTAAATTAAAATTTATGAATTTATTTAGGTAATAAATTAAAATTAGGCTAAATTAAACCCCATCGTGAGCTAAATTGAGCTTTAAGCCCAATATTAACTTCTAATTTTAATTGACTTAGGACTCTCATCTTTATTCATATTCCAATCAGGAATGGGAATATTATATAAGGAGACAACTTTCATGATTCATTCTATTCATTTTTCTTCTACTTTTTATCAGGAACTGAGCGATCACTGCGAGATGGGGATTAGGCAAGTTTGGGCGTGTAATCTCATGGAAGAACTGCAAAAAATGGATGCGGCGTTGCACCACCACAAGGTGGTTTCCATGGACTCGGAGTTCCCTGGATTTCTTCGGAAAACCCCTCGCCGGTCTGATGAGTTATCGGCATTCGCTGATATGAAGTTCAACGTTGATAACATGAAAATTATCCAACTGGGTATTACACTTTCCGATGAGAATGGAATTATCGCTGGAACTTGGGAGTTTAATTTCAAGTTTTTGATAGAAACGGAGGTTTTTTATGATCCTAAGTCCATTGAGTTTCTAATGGAAAGTGGAATTGATTTTGAGGAGCTGAGGATTAATGGGATCGACCAGCTGTTTTTCTCAAACATGTTCACTCATGTTTTAAGCAGACATAGAGACTTGAAGTGGCTAACTTTTCATGGGCTATATGACTTGGCCTACATGGTGAAGCTGGTTACCAAGAAACCACTGCCCGTATCTATGTTGGATTTCACTGAGATTATTGCCACGGTATTTGGGTGCTGTGTGTTGGATGTCAAGTACATGGCACGATTGTACGATGACCTGCACAGGGGTGAGCTTGGATTGGAGAAATTGGCTAAGATTCTAGGAGTCAAGCGAGTTGGAGGGTCTCATCATGCAGGATCTGATAGTCTATTAACAGCTCGTGTGTTCGCCAGGATGAAGACGATGTATGGGATAGAGGAATCTAGATTTGCGGGGTTCTTGTATGGCGTCACCACTAGGATTTGCGAACCAGTGCGTACGCAAGTCCTTCCTACTTTTCCTGGCTACTGTCAACCAGGGATTCCTCAGCTATGTCAAGTGCTCCCAGCTTCTCGCTATTGTCGGCCAATGATTCATGGTGTCTTCCTTCATCCACCGATCATTCAACATCAGTACAGGGTTTTGTAGATTCCTTGTACAGGGTTTTGTAGATTCCTTGTACAAGGATGTGGTCTTTTCTTCGAGTAACTATATGTTATTTAGGATTTTGTTGTAGTTTTCCTTTATATATTTTTATCATAGCACATATATGATTGAAAGGCTTATAAGCACAATAAATAAAAATTCTCATCAAGTAATAAATATAACATATTGGCATGTTTAAATACCGAGAAAATTTAATCATAAATGCAGTGTATGATCCATTGTTTGAGGGAATTGGTCTGCCTGTAGACCAGCATCTGCGAATGCTTGCTTTGATCTGACTGCAAAGGCTAATTACTTGCATATAACTCCACCATTGTAGACAAATGCACTTGCAAGAGGCTCTGAAGGTTTTGCAGGTTGTTATATCTATTGATGGAAATTTGTAACAATACTTGCTTATTTTTTATACTAATAAAGTTAATTCTCTGTTTGGATACTAAGAAAATTGAATCTTTTTTCTAATTTTCTTTTGTAAATTTCTTCAATTTTATTTCATTTCATGGAATTTGATTTTATTCCTGGAAATGGGGCTTTGCTTGGAACAGCGGAGGGCATTATGAATGGATAGTGCCATAAAGGCCTTGACGAGTGTGATATGTTATATTGAGTGTGTATTATTATGGTTTTATATCGAGTTTTTAATTAATACTTAATCTTATAGTAATATGACTTTAGCATTAGTATAACTCAGCATCAGTATAGGGTTCTGTAGATTCCTCGCATAAGAATGTGGTCTTTTCTTCAAGTAACTATATGTTATTTAGGATTTTGTTGTATTTTTCTTTTATATATTTCTATCATAGCACATATATGATTGAAAAGTTTGGAAGCTCTTATGAAGAGTAGGATTTCTATTCAAGTAATAAATATAATATATTGGCATGTGTAAATGCCGAGAAAATTTAATCATTTTTCTGATTTTCTCTTGTTAGTTTCTTGAATTTTATTTTATTTAATAGAATTTTATAGAATTTTTGGGATTCTTGATTGGCGCAGCAATCATAGGTTTGAGGTATGTTTGTTATCCACAACAATCTTTATGTTTGCGTCTGTATACATAACAAACTTGTGTAACCTTGCTATTTCCAGCAAATCAAAAGGAATCTAGAGGAAATTCGGCTTAATTTGGTCAATGTCGAAAGGCAACTCAGATTAATTCTTTCAGCTCTAATCCTTACTGGCATGCACCACAGTTTTTTTACTTTTCTCTTCTTTGGGAAGTGTTCTTAATTCTTGAATTTTTATTGAGGCTACTTTTATCACTTCTTATAACCAAATAATTTTAAAAAGCCACGAAACAAGAGAGGAAAATTTGACAAAAATGATACCCAATTGCGATCACTAATCACGTTTGTATGATGGGTAATTTCAATATATGAAAGTAGCTCAAAACCCAACGAAGATGCAAGATGGGGAATGGAAAGAAGGGAAATCCAATCAATGCATTACATGTACTTCGTAGCTTTGCTTTGCTTTTCTTTTTTGACCTTTTCTTTCTACTGAGTCGATAACCGGGTCTGTCTCTAGCTAGCTAGTTTCCTCTGAACTATAATACAGTATTGGAAAGGACAGGGTAGTCGCGTTGAACGCATACTTGTCAAAAGAAGTTCTTTATTTTTAACTAGCCTTGTTCAGAAGAACCACCTAAAGAAATTCTTTCTCGGAAAACAAAAATCATGGCAACCGCTCAATGGTATTCCAAGGGAAGATATCAAATCATATTGCTTACCACTGATGCATACATTTTGCATAGTCATTTAGGTCTAATTTCATAGCTATTTTATTCTATTATTAGTTATTTTTAGCTAATTTCATTAGTTAATTAGTTAGTTTTTCATAATTATCGATTTTGGATTAATTTGTATCTTTTACTTTGTTTTGTAGGAAAAATGGTGTTTTTGAAGGACTGAAGAGAAATTTTGCCATTGAAGAGTGACTTCTACAGCCAAAGATGTCAAAAACAAGTTTTCAAGCTGAAATATGCATTGACCAAATTGTGCATAACTTGCCGCATAAGCTATGCAGATCTGCATAAGGAGAAAAATCACTGTTCCAATACCTGCCGAAATGTGCATAAGGAGACTACATAGCTTATGCACATTCTCGCCTCCCTTATGCACCTTCACGGAATTGTGCATAGCCTATGCACCAAGTCATGCAGTTTCGCATAGGTGAACCAGAATCAGCCGAAAACTGCATAAGGGACTGCATAACTTATGCAGTCCACTTATGCAGTCCCATAAAGAGTTCATTAATGAGCTGGCAGAAGATTCCCTCAGATAATTCCTCCTAGAACATACCATTTTAGGGCTCCATGTCAGAAAAATGCTATAAATAGTCTCATTTTCCCATTTTAGAGGGGGGGAGACAAGGAGCAGAAAAGGAAAGGAAGAGGAGAGGCAGAATTTGAAGAGTCACTTTCACCTTCCACACCATTTTCAACCAAGATTTGCAGATTTCTTTCTTCCCTTACATTTTTCTACATTTCTAGTGTTTAATTTCTTATTCCTTAGCTTAGATTAAAGCTTTATTTCCATTTAAACTCAATATATCTTGTAAGCATTATGGATAGTGAGTAGTTTTACTTTTGATTCTAGAGTAAAGGATGTAATATTTGAGATATTTTGTGGATTTTGATTGGGTAATCCATATTTTGTGGTCTTAATGAGTTTTATTCATTTCTTGTGTGCTTAATGACATGCTTAGTGTAGGATCCCATTAAGTGATGTTCTTAATCCATGGTTGAAGCACCGAAAGGAGAAGGCCCTGTGATAGATAATCAAGAAATTGGACTTAATTAACTTAGACCTAGAAATAGGCTAAGGATTAAGAGGATTCATAGATTAATTAAAGAACTTAATGGGTCTTAATTAACTCTAAGTCCACAAAAGTAGGATTAGATTGATTAAGACACTCTTAGTCTCACTCGAAAGGGAATTCAAAGGATTTAAGAATTAATCTCCTTAAAACCCATTAGTTTCATAAGATTGGATAACCAATTTAAAATCCCAAAATAGCTCGAATATGAAATCCCGAACTCCGGAATCGCCTTTTCATAATTGTTAATTTTTAATTGAATTTAATTACTTGCCATTTTAAATTTTGCCATATTTCACTTGCTTATTTTAAATTGATATAATTTTAGTTTAATTGATACATTGTTGGATAGATTATTAATTTTGCACATATAGATTTCATACTCCAATACCCATCAATTTGTCTCTTTAATTTCAAAAATAGTTCAATTTAGTCAACTTTTATATCAAAAATTCAATCATTAACTCAACTCCTCGTGGGAACGATATCTTTACTGTATTACTTGTACGACCCGTGCACTTGCGGTTGGCTCACATCAAGTTTTTGGCACCGTTGCCGGGGAGTTGTTTGTTTAAGATTGAATTCTTGATTATTTTAGTTGTTTTTAGTTTTATTTTGTTATATTTTCATTTTGTGTTTGTTTGTTCTTTTTCAGGTACTTTTAATCTTTTATGAGAAGAGCTAGAAGCACAAGTGACACATCCTTATTGTTCAATCCTGAAATTGAGAAATTTTGTAAGGCCAACAAGAAAGAAACCAGAAAAAGAAAAGAAGCTTTGAGAGAAACCGAAATTGAAGCAGACATGGCTGATGAAAGAATGAGAATTGGTGTTAATGCTGGAAATGATCGAAACAATGAAAATGCAGCCCAAGGTGAAGAGGTTGTTAATGCTAATGTGCCTAGGGGAAGTATGATGGATCATGCTTTTCCTCGTTTTGATGACTTGAGAGAGAGCATAGCAAGACCAAGAATTGATGCAAATAGCTACAATATGGATTTTGGAGTTCTTCAAATGATTCAAAGTTCTCAATTTGGAGGACATCCGTCTGAAAATCCACACACACACCTGAAGAAGTTTGCTATGATTTGCGACATGCAAAAACAACCTGGAGTGTCTGATGACGCAGCAAGATTGAAGCTATTCCCGTTCTCTTTGAAAGATAGAGCATTGGATTGGCTTGACTCTTTACCTCACAACTCCATTACAAATTGGGAGCAACTCACTGATGCATTTCTTGCACAATATTTTCCACCTGGAAAAACTCAAGAATTGAGGAATCAAATGATAGCTTTCAGACCAAGAGAGGATGAAACTCTTTATGAATCATGGATGAGATGGAAGGAATTAGAGAGACTATGCCCACATCATGCCATTCCGAAATGGATGATAAACCAGAATTTTTACACAAATGTCACTCCTGCAATCAGAGGAATTATTGATGCTCAAACAGGAGGAGAATTTATTATGAAGCATGAAGATGAAGCTTATGAGCTATTGGAGAAAATTGTAAAGAATACTCATCTTTGGAGTAGTCCAAGAGGACCAGCTCCAACTCAAAAAAGGCAAGCTGCTGGGATGTATGATCTTGATCCATTCAACATGATTAATGCAAAGTTTGATGCACTTACTAATGTTTTGGCTAAGAAGATGGAAGATTTGAGTATGTTGGTTAGTTCATCATCATCATCTGGAAGTTCACAACAAGTGGCTTATGCAGAGGGAACTACCAGCTGTGGAGTAGATTATGGAGAACAAGCTGCATATGTTAGTAATTATGGAAACAAGCAAATGGGGAATCCTTATTCTCAAACTTATAATCCAACTTGGAGGAATCATCCCAACTTTTCATGGGGAAATCAGCAAAGTCAAGTTCCAAATCAGAATTTTCAACCACAATAGCAGCAAGGAGTTCCATATCAGCAAAATAGGCAATCATTGCCTAATTTTCAGCAGAAAAATATGAATCCTCCTCCAAAACAGCAAGAACAAAGTTCCACCACAGAAGCTTTATTACAACAGATTCTTGCTAACCAAAATAAGCATGATGAGGAGATGAGAGAGATGAAAGCAAGGCTAGAACAGATGCAGACACATAACAGAATGCTGGAAATCAGATTGCACAACAAGCATCTTCCTCAGGTACCAAGTCTTTTGGAAAACTACCAAGTCAACCAGAAAACCCAAGAGAGCAATGTCATGCCATTACACTGAGAAGTGGTAAAATAGTACATAATGAGAAGAGTGAAAAAAGTGAGAAGAGAGAAAATCAGGAAGATGTTGATGAAAATGAAAAACAAGAGAGTGAAAAGAAAGAGAGTGCAAGAAAAGAGAAAGAAGAGAAATACATACCTCCAGAGCCTTACAAGCCACAGCTTCCCTTTCCACAGAGATTTCAAAAAGCCAAGCTTGATAAGCAATTTGGGAAGTTCTTAGAGGTTTTGAAGAAGCTATACATAAATGTGCCTTTTATTGATGCTCTTTCCCAAATGCCTTCTTATGCTAAGTTTCTAAAAGAAATTCTCTCAAATAAGAGGAGATTTGAAGATTATGAGACTGTAGCCTTAACTGAGGAATGTAGTGCTATCCTCCAAAGAAAACTTCCTCCAAAGCTCAAGGATCCAGGGAGTTTTTCAATTCCATGCCACATTGGGGAATCATGTTCTATAAAAGCTTTATGTGATTTAGGGGCTAGTGTAAGCCTTATGCCCCTCTCCATTTATGAGAAGCTCAACATGGGAGATCTTAAGCCAACCCACATTTCTCTTCAGTTAGCTGATAGATCAATTAAGTATCCTGAAGGGATTTTAGAGAATGTGCCTCTGAAGGTTGGGAAATTCTATATACCTGTTGACTTTGTCATCTTGGACATGGAAGAGGATTCTAATATCCCAATCATTTTGGGGAGGCCTTTCCTAGCTACAGCTGGTGCTTTGATTGACGTGAAAGGTGAGAAGCTTACTCTCAGAGTCGGAGAGGATCATTTAGTCTTCAATATTGGCAATGATAAGAAGAAGCAACATGAAGATGTAGACTCTTGTTTGAGAATTGATATAGTTGATGAGTTAGTAAAAGAGCACTTTAGAAAGAGCTATCTGAAGGCTTCTCTTGAAAGTTGTCTTATCCATGAAGGGAGTATCAATGATGAAAATCTAAAAGAGGCTGCATTTGCGCAACATTTAAAGGGTAATCCACCTTGTCATATGGCATCAATCTTTCAACTTGAGCAAGTGGAGAAAAGTGAGGTCAAGCAACCATCTCTCAAAGAAAAAGATACACCAAAGGTTGTCAAGAAAAAAATGGTCGGATTTTTAGACAAAGCAACAAGGATCTTCTCATGTGATGGAAAGAAAATGAAGTATAGATTCATTGAAGCACCTATTGGAAACAGAGGCAATAAATTCCAATTCCAGCCACCATGAAAAATGACAAAAGTCCAGCTAAGGACTATAAATTAGCCCTCTTGGGAGGCATCCCAAGTCCTTTTATTTTTATTTTGCTGATTTACTTTTACTTTCATTACTTTTGTTTTTATCTTGAATCTCCCCAAATTCAATTTTTGACATTTGTTGAATTTTGTCCCTTGTAGATGTATTTCAATGGAGGAAGGTTGGTGAACTGCTGGGGAGTGACCCTTAACCTGAAATTATGTTCTTTAAATCTCCTACAAATTGATTGATTTTTGCTTTGCATAACCGGTCACGAGTGCTACTGGTTTATGCAGAGAGGAAAAATGAAATCTGCAGCAAGGAAAGGTCTGCAGCAGATGAAGTATGTCCTTGGGTTGTTACCTGGTTTATGCAGAGCGAAAAAATGACATTCTGCAGCAAAGAGGGTGTCTGCAGTAGATGGCTTACGTTCTTGGTGAGGTTGGGTGTGTAACTTTTAAGTAAATGTGCTTTTAATGTTAATATGGTGGTAAGTGATCCATTTTTGCAGTTATGAAATTATTTGGGTTGTGGAATTCAAGGTGGACAATATTGCATTTTTCTTGGCATGACTTGGGGAGTTCATCATTTGTGAATAGATAAAACTTTATGCAGATTTTATTGAGTTTTAATGTGCTAAATGTTGATTTGCAGAATTTGAGTTAAAATGGCATGGGTCACAAATGCCTTTTATGCAGGATCCATCTTCTACAAGCTTGTGTGATGCATTTTTGATGAACTTTGTATATATTGATGTGTTTTTGGTGAAAATTTCTCATGGTTTATGCTTCATGGAATTATATTTCTTCATTCTAGAGTATTTTTCACACTTGCAATTCATGTTCCATTGCAATCTTAATCTTGTTGAATTGTGCATAAGCAACTGCATAGCTTATGCAATCCTGCATAACCACAATTCTTGCCATTTTTCACCCTTATTGCAAGTGCATAAGGAGAGTGCATAGCTTATGCAACTCTGCATAGCCTAATTTTGTCAAATTTCATATCTTTAGAAACTTGCATAAGCAGAGTGCATGACCTATGCACATTTGCATAACTTCAAATTCCTCATTTGCTCTCTCTGCCGAAGTCTGCATAAGGAGGGTGCATAACTTATGCACTTCCGCATGACCAAAAACTCTGAATCTCCAAACTTGCCGAGGGGTGCATAAGCAGAGTGCATAACTTATGCACTTTTGCATAACCAGAAACTCCAAAAATTCAAACCTGCCGAGGGGTGCATAAGCAGAGTGCATGACTTATGCACTTCTGCATGACCAGAAATCCGAAAATTCCAAACTTGCCGAGAGGTGCATAAGCAGAGTGCATAGCTTATGCACTTCTGCATGACCTCACACTCTGAATCTCAAAACCCACCGAAGAGTGCATAAGCAGAATGCATAGCTTATGCACAACTGCATGACCACCAACCCCAAACACCAAAATCTGCCGATACCTGCATGAGCAGAGTGCATGACCTATGCACTTCTGCATAACCACCTTCCATAACAATCAGAACCCACCGAAACATGCATAAGCAGAGTGCATGACTTATGCACTTCTACATAACCACATTTTCCAAACACCAAAACCCACCGAAATGTGCATAAGGAGAGTGCATGACTTATGCACAACTGCATGACCACCAACCCAAGATTTCAAAACTTGCCGAACAGTGCATGAGGACAGTGCATGACTTATGCACTTGTGCATGAGCTATTTCTCTGAAGTTCAAATCATTCTGAAACATGTATAAAAGAGTGCACAGGTTATGCATAAATCACTTTTCACTTATGCAGTTTCTACACAAACCCGATTCAATTCAAATTTCTTTTCGGCAATTCTCTCTTCCCTCCTCCACCTCCCGATATCCCTGCTCACCCCTTTTCCCCCACGACCTCAATTCTGGCATACCCTTTTTCTCCACTCGCATTTTCGTCGGATAAACCCTAACTTCTCCCTGCATTCTCATTTCCGCCCTCATCTCCTCCATCTTCACTATCAAGAACCATGGAGTCGCCTCCCCATTCCCGTCCAGCTTCTCCTCTCGAGGTCTCACCATTGTCAACGATACCTCCCAATCCTGATTCCCCTCCACAAGCGACACCCCCACCACCTCCCACAACCACGTACAAACGAAAAATCCGATCGAAATCTGTGTGACCCATGTCCTCTGCCCCTCCTCTATCCAAACGCAAAGAACCACCCACCCCATTGTCGGAACCACCACCCAAAAAGCCAAAAACTCCAGCCTCCACACCCTCTTCCAGCAAAAAGACAATTTCAGTAGCTTCACAGGTATCAAAGCTACCTTGGCCTCTTCCTGATACAATTCAAAAGGCAGCTTTTAAGAGACTCAAGGATAAGAGGGTACAACCCACTAGGTATATTTCTGCCGATTCTCTACAATCTCTTGGTTTATTTGACAATGTAGTTACATATCTTGATGGTATGGATTGGATGGAATTTGTGCATAAGTAGGAGATAGTTTATCCAACTCTAGTTTTGGAGTTTATTTCTTCATTCTCTACTACCCTCAAATTGCATGATGTAGACCATAAGCCAATTATGAAATTTAGATGTTTGGGGCAAAATAGAGAGCTATCATTGGACCAATTTCATAGCATTTTTGGTTTTGCAATTGATGGGTTATTTCGAGTGCCACATACTGGAGTAGAAGTAGCAAATAAGGGTATTTGGAATGCTGCCCAATTTTGGAGAATTATCACAAACCAACCTCAAACTTTCTCTGCTGGAAGATCAAAAACCTCCCAAATACTTGACCCTGCACTTAGGTTTATTCATAGGCTGATTGCTAGCACCATATTGGGCAGAGGGACTAGTTCTGGTGCGGTGGGGAAATCTGAATTATTTATGTTATGGTGTGCTTTCCACAAGGTCAAGGTTTCTCCTGGTTATTTCTTTTGTGAGCATGTGTTGCATATTGCCACTAAATCCATAGGTGACATTGTCCTGGGTGGGCTCATAACAGTTATAGCTAAGCATTTTGGTTTTAATCCTGAAGAGCACCCAATACCAGCACTTGTGGACACTTTATATTTTGATACTGCACACTTAACCAAAACAGGGTTCAGTTTGCCACATTCTGACATTGCACAACCTGCAGCAGAAACTGAGCCCATTGCACAACTAGAAGCCTAACCTTTTCCATCAGTCCCACAGCACTCCACTGAACCTACCCCACCCCCTCAGTCTGCACAGGAGACCCCAGCAGCTTCTGCTCAGCCCATACCTCCTACAGCTGAACCTTCCTCATCCACAGCCCCTCCTGCATTCAACACTAAAGCCTTATTCACCTATCTTGAAAGGCTTAGTGATGATATATACTTTGTGGATAGGAAGCTTGACACTGGTCTTGATACACTCAAGGATCGTCATGATCAACTATTTGACCTTGTCATGGAAACCAGGGACAAGCAGAAAGAATTGAAGGAGATAGTGAAGCAACTCATGATCTTTCTGGGCATGCCACCCCCACCTCCATCACCTCCTCCAGCACCATCATTTCGACAACAGGCAGCAGCCACCAGCCCCTTAGCAACATCTTTGGACAAGGGCAAAACAATAGAACTAGATTAGTTTTTGTTTTACTTTTGTTCCAACTTGTAGGACTTTTCCTTTGTAAATATGTTCAAACATTTATAGTTTGTTTTGAATTATGTTTGTTTGTTTTGAATTAGTTTGTTTTAAATTCTGTTTTTCTTGAAGTTTCCTTGGATAGCTATTACATTAGTTTTCTTTGATTTTCATTGCACTTATTGCCCTTCTGTACATATTTGCCCATACTCTGTATATATTTCAATGCTTTTACTGCTGGTTGTACATTTCCCCTTGCTAATCCTCATGCAGCAGCTTTTGTATACACTGCACAGGCTATGAATTTCCTTATGCAGATATTTTGCACAGCCTGTGCAACCCTTTCTGCTACTTATGCATAACTGCACAGGCTGTATTCCCCTTATGTAAATGTCCTGCATAGCCTATGCAACCCATATTGCCACTCATGCAGAACTGCACGGCTTATGCACCCTACTTATGCACCTGTTCTGGACAGCACTTTACTCTGCATAACCTGTGCAGCTTCTTATGCATCCCCATTATATCTTGAATTCTCATCTGCTCCATACCAGGTAACTCTTTCTTTTTGCTCTTAAATCTCACAATTCCTGGTAATTCCTGTTTACTTTGCGTTTTGATAATGCACTACTTGAGACATTGAGGACAATGTCCAATTTTGAGTTTGGGGGTGCACATTTTGATTCTTGGCTTTATTTTTCACATTTTGAGTATAGGAGCATCTCATCCCATTCCATTTACATATATTGTAAATATTTTACATATACATCCATACATACACACACATTACACATTTACATACACATTATACATCACATTGCACACAAACATACACAAATAGACAAATAGACTAATAGACTTCCTCCATTTAATTAATGCATTACTCATTTTAGAAATCATGCATCATGCATTAAAATCTTTTGCCAAATCCCTTGAGTATTGAAAATGTGCCTATGAGAGTAATTTGACTCACCTTTTAGTTGGGTTTGTGGATTGAAAGTTTCCTAAGAGGTGCAAGGTTTTGAAGTGTCTATCTCTTGCCTATATCTTCTTAGCCAAAAAGCCACCCAACTAGTCCTTTGGAGATTGGAATGCTTAAAGGGAGTTATTGGATATAAGGTAGTCAAATGATGTCTCACCAATCCTAGAACAAATTTTCTAAACCTTTCAAGGTGAAATACCAGCTTGTACTTGAAAAGAGAGATGATTAGGCATTCTTTGATTTAAACCTTCTTATTTTAAACCTTTGGCCCTTTTCCTAATTAAAATTGACCCTTGCAAACCCCTTTGAGCCTTTTTATTCCTGATTTTCCTTGAAACCCTTGTTGTTACCTAGCCAATGAACCAAACACTCCAACCCTTTTCATGAGGATAATTGAATATTAGGTACACTATATAAATATATATATATATATATATATATATATATATATATATATATATATATATATATATATATATACAATAAAAGGGAGAAGAAATGCTTGTCATCTTGTAAAAGTGCTAGTATATGTGCTTTTCATTATTGTCATTCAAATTGAAATAAATCCACCCAAAGTATTAAAAGAAATGAGTTTGGGGGTGGCAATTTTAGGGACAATCATCAAAAGAAAATGCAAAATACAAGTTAAAGTATCAAATTGTCCCTCCATCTTTATGTGTTTTGTAAAATATGCTAGCACTTGACAACTCTCATTGTGTATTTCTCTCCTCTATAAAAAAATATATATATATATATATATATATATATAAAATAATAATAATAATAATAATAAGTGTACCTTATGTTGTTAAGATTGGAAATATTCTCATGCTTTGAATTCTTTTTACCCATTTTTCTTCTTAGCCTCATTTTGAACCCCATAGCCCCATTACACCCCTAAAAAGACATTTGATCTCTTGATAGTGCTTGCTACATTAGTGGAGATAGGAGTAGGGAATTTGCCTATGGGATTGGGAAAATTATCCATTCATTCATTCAATTCCATTATTCCATATAGAGACACTTTGATTATTGATTATTCTAGAATTCCTTTTGAGCATGACTCTCTCTTTTGATTGGTTGTTTTGGGGATTTTGAACGATAATTGACTTGATGGCTAAGCGGTGAAAGCTTGGATAAGCATTAAATTCTTTGCATCTTGAAGGATGGGTATATGGATTGCTGGTATGACTAAAGGGGTGTTAAGTTACTTTAATAGGTAATTTTCATAGCTCTTTGGATAAGGCACCCCTAAAAATTTTGCATTACATTTTAAAGTTTGCTTGAGGACAAGCAAAAGCTTGAGTTTGGGGGTATTTGATGCATACATTTTGCATAGTCATTTAGGTCTAATTTCATAGCTATTTTATTCTATTATTAGTTATTTTTAGCTAATTTCATTAGTTAATTAGTTAGTTTTCCATAATTGTCGATTTTGGATTAAATTTGTATCTTTTACTTTGTTTTGTAGGAAAAATGGTGTTTTTGAAGGACTGAAGAGAAATTTTGCCATTGAGGAGTGACTTCTACAGCCAAAGATGTCAAAAACAAGTTTTCAAGCTGAAATATGCATTGACCAAATTGTGCATAACTTGCCGCATAAGCTATGCAGATCTGCATAAGGAGAAAAATCACTGTTCCAATACCTGCCGAAATGTGCATAAGGAGACTGCATAGCTTATGCACATTCTCGCCTCCCTTATGCACCTTCACGGAATTGTGCATAGCCTATGCACCAAGTCATGCAGTTTCGCATAGATGAACCAGAATCAGCCGAAAACTGCATAAGGGACTGCATAACTTATGCAGTCCACTTATGCAGTCCCATAAAGAGTTCATTAATGAGCTGGCAGAAGATTCCCTCAGATAATTCCTCCAAGAACATACCATTTTAGGGCTCCATGTCAGAAAAATGCTATAAATAGTCTCATTTTCCCATTTTAGAGGGGGAGACAAGGAGCAGAAAAGGAAAGGAAGAGGAGAGGCAGAATTTGAAGAGTCACTTTCACCTTCCACACCATTTTCAACCAAGATTTGCAGATTTCTTTCTTCCCTTACATTTTTCTACATTTCTAGTGTTTAATTTCTTATTCCTTAGCTTAGATTAAAGCTTTATTTCCATTTAAACTCAATATATCTTGTAAGCATTATGGATAGTGAGTAGTTTTACTTTTGATTCTGGAGTAAAGGATGTAATATTTGAGATATTTTGTGGATTTTGATTGGGTAATCCATATTTTGTGGTCTTAATGAGTTTTATTCATTTCTTGTGTGCTCAATGACATGCTTAGTGTAGGATCCCATTAAGTGATGTTCTTAATCCATGGTTGAAGCACCGAAAGGAGAAGGCCCTGTGATAGATAATCAAGAAATTGGACTTAATTAACTTAGACCTAGAAATAGGCTAAGGATTAAGAGGATTCACAGATTAATTAAAGAACTTAATGGGTCTTAATTAACTCTAAGTCCACGAAAGTAGGATTAGATTGATTAAGACACTCTTAGTCTCACTCGAAAGGGAATTCAAAGGATTTAAGAATTAATCTCCTTAAAACCCATTAGTTTCATAAGATTGGATAACCAATTTAAAATCCCAAAATAGCTCGAATATGAAATCCCGAACTCCGGAATCGCCTTTTCATAATTGTTAATTTTTAATTGAATTTAATTACTTGCCATTTTAAATTTTGCCATATTTCACTTGCTTATTTTAAATTGATATAATTTTAGTTTAATTGATACATTGTTGGATAGATTATTAATTTTGCACATATAGATTTCATACTCCAATACCCATCAATTTGTCTCTTTAATTTCAAAAATATTTCAATTTAGTCAACTTTTATATCAAAAATTCTATCATTAACTCAACTCCTCGTGGGAACGATATCTTTACTGTATTACTTGTACGACCCGTGCACTTGCGGTTGGCCCACATCAACCACCAGGTTGATCATGTTATTAAACAACGAGTGTTGAATAACTCAATTGATAATTTATACAAGCAAGAGGAAGACAAATCAATTGAGTTATAGATTATCATGTAACTGATATCAGCGAAACAAGCTCTTTTCTCATAAAAGATCAATAATATTCTTCTGTTTTGGCGTCACAACCACAACAGTTTCAGATTAAGGACCTGTTGAAAACAAACATATCACTGCGATTGGTAATTCATGAATGCTGGAATTCAATTCAATTGAATTCTTGTGTTAATTACATGAATGCAACATAAGATTTGACCAAAACGACGAATGTTAAGTCGAACAAGCAAGAATGTTGAAGGAATAAGCCTGTATATTTTGCCTCTAAAATAGCTTGATGCGTTCTTGAACCAAAACTAACCTTCAATATTGAGAGTTATCAAACACCCACGGCTCAGGAACAACATCTCCCGCCCATTCATTTGCACCGTCCCAGCAGCTATATCTTCTGCATGTTTCCTAGCTGCTTCAGCTTTTCTAGCTGAGGCATCTGCATCCTGCAAGTGCAAAGTATATTACAATATTGCTATACTTGTACATGGAAAAGTACATGATGCCCAGGTTGTCTCTGCAAGACCAAGTTGCCCCTCTTCTCAGAAGTATTCAAGATTAATCTTCCAAATATCAATTTTCCACAAAGCGAATTGCTAAATTAGGATTCTATCGAGTGACTCTTAATCATATAAATGGATATTAGAGGAAAAATGAATCGATTGGCTAATTTCTTCGCAATCACTTCAAGTGCTTTCTTCAGAATCCATTACCACAGGACAACCCACTCTCCCAGTAGTTAAAAGAATTTCTTTGAAATAGATATGAACTCAAAGAAAAATAGACAAATGGACGCATCACAGAAAGAGAAACCCTAGAAAGAGAGAGAGAGAATTGAGAAGGGCAAAAATAAGACCTTTCGGCGTTTCCAGGTGAGGAACTCTGTCTCTGTTATGGGATGAGACCTTGGCTGCTCATTTGCTTGCTTTCCCTTCTGCTCTTCTTCTGCTCCCATGATCTTCTTTAGGTTTTCTTATCTACCCTAACCCAAACAGATTGTTGGCGGGTGGGGCGGTCTTCTTACGCACTAAAGTCTGAAAACCAGGGACAAACGACTTCATTCAAACCTAGGCCCCGTCATCCTTCGTGGGCCCCCCTGTAAATTAAAAAAAAAAAGCTCAATATTACAAAAAATTTAAAACTTTATGCATTTTTATAATTATAGTAAAAAATTTTTTACTAATTTTGATCTGATTTAAGAGTTTAGTTTTTATTATGACCGCTCAAAATGGAGATTGAAGGGTGCTGACAAAGTGGTTGACATGGCAAAATAATATTTAAATTTAATAATTAAAAAATCTAAATTTTTTTATTTTTATTAATTATAAACAATTTTGTAAGTTTATTTTATTTATAATCAATTGACTAATTTTTATTTAATTTGGTCAAGATTAATATTTTATTACTTAATACAATTATCAAAAATAAATATTTATATTATTTAGTAAAACAAAAAAATAATATTCTCCTATTTCTCTCCTTTTTGTTTGGGTATTTATAGAACTTATTTATTAAAATAGATAAATTTTTATTTATTTAAAATTAAAAATATTCCTCCACTCATCTCTCTCCTCCTATCCATTGTTATCTAATAATATGTATGTATACACCCTCTCTCTCTCTCTCTCTCTCTCTCTCTCTCTCTCTCTCCTTCCACCTACTATCAACCAATAATATATAAACATTCAACCACCTGTTTTTTATTATTATTATTTGCTAAAATGATGAATACTGTTATTATTGACATTTTTTGCATGAATTTTTTTATTTTTAAATAAAAAAATGAGGGGAGAGAAAGAGGAAAATTATTTTTTTTACTATACTAAGTAATATAAATATTATTTTTACAATTTTGTTAAGGTAATAAAATATTAATTTTGATCAAGTTAGATCAAAATTAGTCAATTGTTTATAAACGAAACAAACTTATAGAATTTACTATAATCGATAAAATTCAAAAAATTTTAGATATTTTAAATTATAAAAGTTATGCCACATCAGTAATAGCATATAAAATAATAATACTTTTGTCACGTCAGCTACCACGTCAAAAGTTTCTACTACATCACTTGCCACATTAGCAACAACATATTAAAAAGTGATATTTTTGCCACGTCAGCTGCCATGTCAGTGTTTCCAGATCTACAATTTTGACCGAGCTATAATAAATTGTAAATTTTAAAATTAGGCCAAAATTGATAAAGAAAAATAGCTATAATTGCAAAAAAGAGTAAAGTTTTAGATTTTTTTAAATATTAAGCCATAAAAATAATAAAGATGAAGTTAGTCAATTACTTTTATTTAAATAATATCAGAATTATCATTCATGATCTTAACCATGTCCCTGAAAGTGTTTATGGTTGTGATTTTGATATGGGTTTAGCAATGAATCGAAATTGGAATAAATTTTTTATTTTTTGATTTTTGAAATCAAATTTGAAATTAAATTTTGGTTTTGGTTTTGGTTTTGATTTTGATTTTGTTCTAAGTAATTTCAACACGATTTTTGTTTCATTTTAATTTCAATTTTTGTTCTAGTTCTATTTTAAAACTTGATTTTTATACTAAAAATTATAATTTTTTTATTCATTTTAAAATAGTAAAAATAATCTTAAATTTCTAATATCAAAACAACAATAAAAATAACAACTCTAATATTAAAGTAAAAAATTAATATAAAAAATATATTATACATATTTCTTAAAAATATTATATTATTTTTTATATATTGTTTAATCATATACATCCTATTTAGATTGCTTAGTCATATTGCTTGATTAAAAGGTCAAACAATCTACTTGACTTGGTCAAAGAATGACGCGGGTGGCCAAATGTTAGAGCAAGACATGACTCCATCAACATAACCGACTAGCAGCTTAAACCAGCATAATGGTCCATATTGCCTTGATAGCTTGAATAAACTAACTATTAAGGATCATATATCTAACATGAGACATGTTCGTAAAGAATTTTGGGACCACAACCAAACAATACCAAGAATCTTGCAGCCACCTACAATAGTCAATAAACATTAGCCTATATATATATCAAAGTAATACCGAAAATCAAGAACGCTTATTTTGCTCATTTCATTACAACATTCTATGCATACATTACTCTTAAATTCTTATCACTAACTTAGCGTTGGAATAGTTGTCCAAGGGCAACTAACCTCACATTTTGGTTCACTTACGGAGTTATATCGTTCTTAAATCGGTCAAATTAAGGAGCTCACAACAATATCATATATATTATAATCTTAATTACGTGTGTATGTGCATGTATATATATATTTATTAAAATTATAAATTATATATAAAAAAATAAAAAATTATACGTATAAAATTAGTTTTTCAATTTGGTTTCATTTTTTTTTGGTTTTGGTATGATATTTATTCAGTTTTTAATAGAGAACCAAAACTAAATCAAAACAGTAAATATAAGTTTGGTTCAATCATTTTTTTTTTAATTCCGATATAATATATTACAGTTTTACTATTTGGAACTTCCAAGAACTATGCACGGTGATAGTTATAGCCACTGTGTGATTGTGAGGATCTCATGGCAATGAAATAAACCAAAATTTGCGGTGGAGAAAAATATCAAACTAAAACATGTAGTTTGAAAATCCGTCTTAAATTGTGAAAATTCATCTTAAATTGTTAGTCTGATCTGTCAAGCAATTTCAATTTATCAGTTAATATTTACAGTTTTATTATTGAAAGATGGAAATTATAATAGATTATATTTATCATATTATGTCACTTTTTTATATTATTTTTAAATTAAAAGAGTATTAAAGGTTTAGTTCAAATTTTATATTATTTTTAAATTAAAAGACTATTAAAGGATTAGTTCAAATGACAAGGGAGATTTATTCAACTTGAAAAGTTTGAAGTTTAAATCCATCTACAAACATATCCTAAGCTTTATACTCGACATAAGTGCAAAAAGAGTGCTTCTAAATATGTGTGAGTGTGAAAGGTGTTATATTTACTATCGAGAGCGTGCGATCAGCTTATTTGAACATTCATTTTAATAGCAAAAAAAAGTTATAATATAATTTAATTATAAAATATCAAAATGGCCAAATATACCATTTCACCCCTAAACTTTGGCAAAAAAAATATCATGACATTTTGAACTTTTAAAAAGTCCTATGACACACTTTAGCTCCTATAAATATATCATGATACATATCAACTCTTGTAAAGAAAAATTAAGATACCCTTTGAATTCTAGTCAACAGATTGCCACATCAGCAGACCAAAAGATATCTTAAATCTACATTGTAAGAGTCAAAGTGCATCATGGAACGTTTGCAGCGGTTGGAATGTGTCATATGACGTTTTAAAAGTTCAATACGCCACAAAGATTTTTTAATAAAATTCAGGGGTTAACTTGCATATTATGCCTATCAAAATCAATAATCGTATACTTTATAGATACATTCTAAAACTGAGTTAGGTCCATTTAAAAATAATAATAATAATAAAAATAAGAGGCATATGCATAGTCTTAGCTAGTCTGCATATAAAGCCTCTCTAACCTGTTTTTCTGACCTTTTCTGCTCACAAACTTTATCAGTACTAACAAACTTAGGAGCTCCTCAACACATGCTCGACCAAAATTAGCAATTAAATAAGGCCACTGAAATAAGTCCAAAGTTGGACTTTCGAAAGCATTCCACGTCTATTTTAAATTTGGACGCCTCTTGCGATCGAAATTCTTTCTTTTTTTTTTTTTTTTTAATTTTAATTCTAACTAAACTTCCTATATAAATATTAACAGCAAAATATTCAATTTAATCTTTGTATTTTTTAAAAATTTTATTTTGTTAATTTTTAATATTTTTATCTAATTTTATCTAACAATTTCAATTAAAGTTCAATTTAACTTAAAAATTAGAATTTACAAACTAAATTTTTTAATTTTTTGATTTAAATAAAAAAATCAAGAAGTTTAATTTCTTGATTTTAAAGCTAAATTTCTTGATTTAAGTCTCAAATTAAAAAGTTTAATTTATTTTCATAATTTTTAGGCTAAAATAAGTTTAAATTAAAATTTATGAATTTAATTGAATAATAAATTAAAATTATGCTAAATTAAACTCCACGTGGGTTAAATTGAGCTTTAAGCCCAATATTAACTTCTAATTCTAATTGACTTAGGACTCTCATCTTTATTCCTAGTCCAATCGGGAATGGGAATATTATATAAGGAGACAACTTTCATGATTCATTCTATTCATTTTTCTTCTACTTTTTATCAGAAACTGAGCGATCACTGCGAGATGGGGATTAGGCAAGTTTGGGCGTGTAATCTCATGGAAGAACTGCAAAAAATGGATGCGGCGTTGCACCACCACAAGGTGGTTTCCATGGACTCGGAGTTCCCTGGATTTCTTCGGAAAACCCCTCGCCGGTCTGATGAGTTATCGGCATTCGCTGATATGAAGTTCAACGTTGATAACATGAAAATTATCCAACTGGGTATTACACTTTCCGATGAGAATGGAATTATCGCTGGAACTTGGGAGTTTAATTTCAAGTTCTTGATAGAAACGGAGGTTTTTTATGATCCTAAGTCCATTGAGTTTCTAAAGGAAAGTGGAATTGATTTTGAGGAGCTGAGGATTAATGGGATCGACCAGCTGTTTTTCTCAAACATGTTCACTCATGTTTTAAGCAGACATAGAGACTTGAAGTGGCTAACTTTTCATGGGCTATATGACTTGGCCTACATGGTGAAGCTGGTTACCAAGAAACCACTGCCCGTATCTATGTTGGATTTCACTGAGATTATTGCCACGGTGTTTGGGTGCTGTGTGTTGGATGTCAAGTACATGGCACGATTCTACGATGACCTGCACAGGGGTGAGCTTGGATTGGAGAAATTGGCTAAGATTCTAGGAGTCAAGCGAGTTGGAGGGTGTCATCATGCAGGATCTGATAGTCTATTAACAGCTCGTGTGTTCGCCAGGATGAAGACGATGTATGGGATAGAGGAATCTAGATTTGTGGGGTTCTTGTATGGCGTCACCACTAGGATTTGCGAACCAGTGCGTACGCAAGTCCTTCCTACTTTTCCTGGCTACTGTCAACCAGGGATTCCTCAGCTATGTCAAGTGCTCCCAGCTTCTCGCTATTGTTGCCAATGATTCATGGTGTCTTCCTTCATCCACCGATCATTCAGCATCAGTACAGGGTTCTGTAGATTCTTTGTACAAGGATGTGGTCTTTTCTTCAAATAACTATATGTTATTTAGGATTTTATTGTAGTTTTCCTTTATATATTTTTATCATAGGACATAGATGATTGAAAAATTTACAAGCTCTTATAAAGAGTAGGATTTCTATTCAAGTAATAAATATAATATATTGGCATGTGTAAATGCCCAGAAAATTTATTCATTTTTCTTATATTCTCTTGTTAGTTTCTTGAATTTTATTTCATTTAATAGAATTTTATAGAGGATCATGTCACAATGTATTGGCATATGTTAAATTAAATATCAAACATGTACTAGAGTTCGAGGTCTTACATCCCTGTATCAAAAGTATAATAGGAAGATCATGAGCTTTGAGTCTCTTTTTTAAAAGCAAAATGGTGAGTTCTAATGAACCAAAGCTAACCGCATAGCGCTTCATCAAGCACCTGCCAATTATACGTCTATCACTCTAGTATCATGCATGGACTGGTTATTTCTCTATCATTCTAGTATCTCCTTTCCTTGAATACATCTGATCAACTATAATAATCAGCTCCCATTTCTGATTCGCATATACGCTTCTTCTGCATGTGACTAGATTCTTGATTAGCGCAGCAATCATAGGTTTGAGGTATGTTTGATATCCACAACAATCTTTACGTTTGCGTCTGTATACATAACAATTTTGCGTAACCTTGGCTATTTCCAGAAAATCAAAAGGAATCTAGAGGAAATTCGGCTTAATGTGGTCAATGTCGAAAGGCAATTCAGGTTATTTCTTTCAGCTCTAATCCTTATTGGCATGCACCACAGTTTTTTTCCTTTTCTCTTCTTTGGGACGTGTTCTCAATTATTGAATTTTTATTGAATTTTTACTGAGGCTACTTTTATCACTTCTTATAGCCAGAAAATTTTAAAGAGACATGAAACAAGAGAGGAAAATTTGACAAAATGATACCCAATTGCGATCACTAATCATTTTTGTATGACGGGTTATTTCAATATATGAAAGCAGCTCAGAGCCCAACGAAGACGCATGATGGGGAATGGAAAGAAGGAAAATCCAATCAATGCATTACATGTATTTCGTAGCGTTGCTTTTCTTTTCTTTTTCGACCTTTTCTTTCCCTGAGTCAATACTGGGTCTATTTCGAGCTAGCTGTGGCATAGAGAGAAGGAAGAAAAATAATTGTATGATCAATGAATTGTGCATAGGACCATTTCGTAGAAATTGTGATAAAGATAAGACGAGTATTGGAAAGGACAGGGCAGTCACGTTGCATATTTGTCGAAAGAGGCTCTTTATTTTTAACCGTCCTTTGTTCAGAAGAGCCAGGGAAATTGACCGTACAAGGATAATGTGAAAATAAAAATTACTAAAATCGGGTGGAATGTGAAAAATTTACTTGATCAGGGTAAAAAAAAGTTAGAAATGTAAAAACGCTAGTACTAGTAGCGTTTTAATATCCAAAACGCTATTAATAATAGTGTTCAAATAAAACGCTACTCTTAATAGCGTGCGGACACTATCCAAATTTTAAAAATAAAAAACAAAAACTGGACGCTACTTAGTGTGCGGAGACTATCCAAATTTTAAAAATAAAAAAAAAACTGAACGCTACTTATAGTAGCGTCCCGCTTTTGTTTTAATTTTTTTAATATTTTAAATAAAATATAAATATTATTTTAATAAATAATATTATAATAATTAATATTATATATCATAATATTTTTATTATGAAAAAGTATTTTTTTAATTTAAAATTAAATTAAATTTTAATTAAATAAAAAATTAAAATATAAAATATTATTATAATAAAAAAATTAAATAAATACCTAGACACTACTATAAGTAGCGTCCAGCTTCTTATTTAATTTTTTAATTATTTTATTTTTATATTTTAAATAAAAATATAAATATTATTTTAATAAATAATAGTATAATAATTAAAATTATATATTATAATTTTTTATTATAAAAATTTATTTTTTAATTTAAAATTAAATTAAATTTTAATTAAATAAAAAATTAAAATTATTTTCAATTAAAAATTAAATTTTAATTTAATTTTAAATTAAAAAATAATTTTTATAATAAAAAATTATAATATATAATTTTAATTATTATACTATTATTTATTAAAATAATATTTATATTTTTATTTAAAATATAAAAATAAAATAATTAAAAAATTAAATAAGAAGCTGGCGCTATTTATAGTAGCGTCCAGGTATTTATTTAATTTTTTATTATAATAATATTTTATATTTAAAATTTTTATTTAATTAAAATTTAATTTAATTTTAAATTAAAAAATATTTTTTTATAATAAAAATATTATAATATATAATATTAATTATTATAATATTATTTATTAAAATAATATTTATATTTTATTTAAAATATTAAAATAAAATAATTAAAAAAATTAAATAAGAAGTTAGGCGTACCTCCAGATTTTTTTTTATTTTTTAATTTTTTTATTATAATAATATTTTATTTTTAAATTTTTTATTTAATTAAAATTTAATTTAATTTTAAATTAAAAAATAATTTTTTATAATAAAAATATTATAATATATAATATTAATTATTATAATATTATTTATTAAAATAATATTTATATTTTATTTAAAATATTAAAATAAAACAATTAAAAAAATTAAATAAAAAGGTAAACCTGCGTCCAGATTTTCTTTAATTTTTTTAATTCTTTTATTATAATAATATTTTATATTTTAATTTTTTATTTAATTAAAATTTAATTTAATTTTAAATTAAAAAATAATTTTTTATAATAAAAATATTATAATATATAATATTAATTATTATAATATTATTTATTAAAATAATATTTATATTTTATTTAAAATATTAAAAAAAATTAAAACAAAAGCCGGACGCTACTATAAGTAGCGTCCCGCTTTCTTTTTTTTTTCTGGGATGCTGTTAAAAATAGCGTCCCGAATCCTTCACCTCTGAACACTATCTTTAATAGCGTCCCAATTAAAAATATTATTTTGACTCTCGTCCGTATTTTCAACTCACCTCTTCTTGTAATTTTTAATTTTTTAACCCCTTTTTTGTATTTTTTTTTCTCGTGACACCCTGTGGTGTCACGGTAATTAACCCGAAGAGCCATCTAAAGAAATTCTTTCTCAGAAAATAAAAATCATGGCAACAGCTCAACGGTAGTCCGAGGGAAGATATCAAATCATACTGCTAACCACCAGATTGATCATGTTATTGAACAACTAGTGTTGAATAACTCAATTGATAATTATACAAGTAAGAGGAAGACAAATCAATTTAGTTATAGACTATCATGTAACTGATACAGCAAAACAAAAAACTCTTTTCTCATAAAGATTAATAATATTCTTCTGTTTGGTGTCACAACCACAGTAGTTTCAGCTTCGGGACCTGCTGGAAACAAACATATCACTGCTTTATATATATATAAATCACTATGATTTTGATGATCTAGGTATCAAGCCCAGCTGCAAACGACTTTAATGTATTTAGCCGCAATTGCTGGTGCACAAAGACAGGCATCAACAATGCCTCCCCAGGCATGCAGTTCATCTTTTAGTAGTTTAGTGACACTCGCACTTCTTGCTCTTGTGCACCTACACTTTCAGATGGCCCCACAGCCTGCAATGCAACAAGGAGCATATTACATGCAACATCCTCAGGCAGCAGCAATGGCTCAGCAGTTGGGGATTTTCCCCCAAAGATGACATTACAATTCAATCGCAAATGCAGGATCCTCAGCAGTTACACCAAGCAGCCATTCATGAATGCTGGAATTCAATTCAATTGAATTCTTGGGTTAATTACATGAACGCAACATCAAATTTAACCAAAACGACGAATGTTGAGTCAAAACCTGCAAGAATGTTGAAGGAATAAGCCTGTATATTTTGCCTCTAAAATAGCTTGATGCGTTCTTGAACCAAAACTAACCTTCAATATTGAGAGTTATCAAACACCCAGGGCTCAAGCAAGAACAGCTCCAGCCCATTCATTTGCACTGTCCCTGCAGCTAATATCTTCTGCACGTTTCCTAGCTGCTTCAGCTTTTCAAGCTGAGGCATCTGCATCCTGCAAGTGCAAAATATATCAATACATATTGCTATACTTGTATATGGAAAAGTACATGATGCACAACCAAATAGCCCCCCTTCTCAGAAATATTCACAACTTCCCTAAAGCGAATTGCTCGAAATTAGGATTTTATCGAGCGACTCTTAGTCATATCAATGGGTATTAGAAGGAAAATGAATCGATTGGCTAATTTCTTCGCAATCACTTCAAGTGCTTTCTTCAGAATCCATTACAACAGGACAACCCACCCTCCCAGCACTTAAAAGAATTTATTTTGAAATACACTTGAACTGAAAGAAAAACAGACAAATGGACGTATCACAGAAAGAGAAACCCTAGAAAGAGAAAGAGAGAGAGAGAGAGAGATAGAGAGAGAGAATTAAGAAGGTTAAAAAAAAAAGACCTTTCGGCGTTTCCAGGCGAGGAACTGTGCCTCTGTCATGGGATGAGACCTTGGCTGCTCATTTGCTTGTTTTCCCTTGGGCTCTTCTTCTGCTCCTATGATCGATCTTCTTTAGCCTTTTCTATCTGCGCCAACCCAAACATATTGTTGGTGGGTGGGAGGCGGCCTTTTTACGTACCGAAAACCAGAGACGAACGACTTCATTGAAACCCAGGCCACGTCATCCTTCGTGAGCCGCCCTGTTTGGTAAATTGAAAAAAAAATAATAATAATGACGAAGTTAGTCAATTACTTTTATTTAAACGACGACAGATTTATCACGGACGATCTTAATCATACTCTTGAAAGTGTTTATGGTTGTGGTTGATAGAGTATAATTATTAAATTATTAAAAAATTAATTAAATATTTCATTTATTAATATAATTAAATAAAATTAAAGAATTGGTATTTCAACTTATATCAAGTTATATTTATATATATCTTAATAATACTTTTAAATTTTATATGAAAATATTAAGAATATTTAAATTTTAAATATTTTATTCTTAAAATTTATAATTAATATATAAAATATAAATAATTTTTTATATAAAATATAAATAATTTTTTAAATAAATAACTACCTTCTTAATAATATTTATGAAATATTAATTATATATTAAAAATAAAAATAAAAATATATCATTTTATAATTAAATTTTTTATATTGCTATAAATAAAAAGATATTATGTAAATAATATCTTATTCATTGACTTAATATGAATATAAATTTTAAAATATTCATTGACTTATTATGATTATAGGTAAATATCAATATCATTGACATTTTTAAAAGTTTTCGATCTAAAAATTTTAAATTAATCGAATCAATGGTTTATGGTGTTAATGGGCAACTAATTCAATTATCGGGTTCTCTAAATATTTTTGGGTCAACTTCTTATTTGGTTCAATGATAGAATCAACCCAATTTTACACCGGAGTCACTAGTTCATCGAGTTAAAACACTAGGTCGATCTAGGTTTTACAACATTGAGCTAAAGTGTTTAGTTTTGATTCTGATATGACTTTAACTAAGAATTTGTAACAACCCAGAAAAAAAAAATGATTTGAGTTTGGCGTGTGACAGTGGATTTCCACTGTCACTGTCAACATTAAAAAAAAAAAAAGGTTCAAAAAAAAAAAACGAGAGGAGGAACCCCCCATTTTCTCTTCTCTCCTCTCCTCCCCTCTCTTCTTCTTCTTTCTTTCTCCGGTGACCGGCCGGTAACCTCCCAAGCGGCTCCCCACCCGGCCGGCGACCCTCCGGCGATGGCCAGAACCACCAGAAACGGCGGCAAGAGAGGGAGAAGAGAGAGAAAATGCGCGCACAGTGGGCAGCGGCTTTCCAACGCTATTCCGGCTTCATCCGACGTCCGATCGAGGCGATTCAGGTAGCGTTGGAAAGCTTGTTCCGAGAGCTTTCTTTTGATACCAATTTTGTAGCAAATGGAGGTCAGATGAGTGAGATATGGAGGAGAGAAGTTTCGGGTTTTTTCAAGCTTTTTCATGAGATCTAGGACGATCCGACCGTTGGATCGATGATCCGAGACCACATATGGACTGAGGAAGAGGAGAGAAACATGATGGTATGATCAGATCCGGCAAATATCGCCGGCGACCGGCGACCGGCCATCGTGCGCGGTGGTTCCGGTGGCCTATGGAGATTATTCAACTTCCAGAGGCTTCCTCGTAAATTTTTGAAATTTTTGAGACACAGATAAACTTCGGGTAAGACAATTTTTATTATTTCTCTGTCTATGGAGCATAAATACAGTGTTTCTTAAACAGGAAAAATTGGAGAAAAATTCTAAGAAAAATATATGATGAAAGTAAAATTATTTGGAGATATTCTATGGTGTTTGTTGAATTTTTGAATGATTGTAGAATATTTTTGAAAAAAAATATATAGATGGATTTTAGTTAGATTTTTAGCATATGGGCATATAAGATTATTTGAAATTAAGATAATTAAATTTTCTATAATTGGTTGAAGCTTGAGGATGGAGGTTTAAATATGTGAATATTGAATTGGGTTGAATTAAGAATATGTTAGATATTGGAAACTTATGGAATCGAGTAAAATTCTTGAATAAAATATTCATGGGTAATTAGAAAATTACAATTCATTTTGCAATAGCCTTATAATATTATTAAGGACTGCGGGACAAAATTTTAGAATTTTTAGAGCATGTTTGAGTGGATTTTTACAAAATGTCAATTATAGGGACTAAAACGTAATTTTTAAGGTTTTGAGTATTGCTTGGTTTGGTGGGCCCAGGAGGGGCCATATAATATTGATGAGATGTGATTGTGGAAATTGAGAATCTAGAAGTGTTATTTGAGCCTTTTTGCAGGTTGGGTAGGTCCCGGGTATAGGGAAAACTCTGCCGGATTTCCGGCATAAATTAGGCTGTCTATTGCCTCTTTAGAGTTTTATTCTAACTTAGTACTAATAATTTATAATTTAATTATTAGGTGATCGAGGTCAGCTATTTTTCTGCATCCAGCAGCCACAATAGTCATCGGTGTACTGTGAGTAAAATATTAATTTTAATTGTAATTTCACTATTATTATATGTTCAAGCATGCCCATGCATCACTTATATGTATGTATCTAGGTAGTTAAACTCTAGGCATGTTTTATGTTGCATTCATAACTGTTAAAGTGCCTTGGATGTTGTTGTGGTAATTTGGAGCAGTGTGCGTGCGTTGGCGTGCGTGTGATGTGGTGTGGACTATGGATAGGACGGGTAGACACGGCTTGAGATCTTCGCTGGGACCCGGTCCTTCGGGGTAAACACGGCTTGAGTTCTTCGCTGGGACCCCGATTTGGTTATTAAGTGGAAGTCCGAGCTGAGTTTTTCGCTGACACAGGTTAGATTTAAGAGAGTTGTATAAGGGATCAGCTCCCATATATTATGATTGCTATTATTGAGTGTGTGAGTACTTCAAATTACCTTTTTGCTGTTATGATGTGAAATTATTGTTGATGTTGCATTTCACTCTACAGGGTGCATTAGCTTTAGATAGTTATAGAGATTATGGTTAAAATTGATATTTTACTCTCTGAGTCGAACGCTCACTCCTGTTTAATATTTTTCCAGGCCACAGGAAGAGTTATTTTACAGAGCAACCTGTTTTCTTCCTCGCAGGTTTAACGTCGATTATTTAATTGTTTTACTATCTTTTCTAAATTTAAAATCTAGAACTCCGCATGTGTTAGTAATATGTGGACCTTGTTAGAAATTGTGTTAATTTAAATTTTTGAGATTAATAAATGAAGATTTGTATGGTATTTAAACAGTTTGTAAATGAGGTAACAGGGTTGAGCTGGGCTCTCCTGATTTTAGTTTCTGAAAATTTCTGGGCTAAGTTGGTCCGAAATGAAATTATAACAGTTTGATTTAAATTATCTTATATGCATATTGGGCCTAAATTGTGGGCCTGGTTATGGATTTGAGGAATAGTTAGGCTTACTACGGGCCTCGGGGGTTTTAAGCTGGCCCAGGTCCTAGTGCCGGTCCGGTCCATAGGTTGGGTCGTGACAGAATTAAAATAGAAATAAATATTTATTTTTTTTTATTTTTGAAATCAAATTTGAAACTAAATTTCAACTTTGGTTTCGATTTAATTCTAAATGATTTTACTACAAATCCAATTCTAATTTTAGTTCTATTTCAATTTCAATTTTAATTTTAATTCATTTCAAATCTCGATTTTTATCTTAAAACTATAATATTTTTTATTCATTTTAAAATATTAAAAATAATCTTAAATTTCTAATATCAAAATACAAATAAAAATAATAATTCTAACATTAAAATAGTAAAATTAATATATAAAAATAGATTATTCATATTTCATACTAAATACAAATATTATGTTTTTTTTTTATCATGTTTTTTTAATTATATATATTCTACCCATATTACTTACTCATATAGCTCAACCAAAAGGTTAAACGGTCTGCTTGACTCAATCAAAGAGTCAAGTGGCTTGGTCAAATGTTAAGGCAAGACATGACTCGGTTAACATAACTAATAGCAGCTCAAACCAACACAATAGTCCACATTGATCAAATAACTTGGATAAATTAACTCATAAAAATCATATACCTAACATATGATATGCCCACTAAGAATCTTAGGTCCACAACCGAAAAATACCAAAAATTTCAGAACCATCTACAATGGTCAATAAACATTAGCCTATATATTTTATATATAAGAGCAATACTAAAAATCAAGTACACTTACTCTGCTCATTTCACTGGAGTATTATGATCATTAACATGAACGTTATAGTGGTTTTCCAAAGACAACCAATCTCACCTTTTAGTTAAAATTGCAAACATATTATTCTCAAATTGGTATCATATGTATTATAATATTAATTACATACATATATATATATAATTTTATTAAAACTATAAACTATATCTAAAAAATTAAAAAATATATGTATAGAATTGATTTGTCAAATTGGTTTCATTTTTTTACGATTTTGATATGATTTTGATTCAATATTTAATAAAAAATTAAATTACAATAATAAATATAAATTTCATTCTATTTTTATAGAAATATATATATATATATATATATTTTTTTTTTTTTTTTTTTTTTTTGATGCGCTATGCTGCGGTTCTTCCATCAGGAGCTTCCGAGAACTGTGCGCGGCACTAATGATATCCACTATATGTGATTGTGAGGCTCCTCATAGCAACGGTATAAACCAAAATTAGTTGCAGAGAAAAATATTAAACTGAAACATGTAGTTTGAAAATCCATCTTAAATTGTTGATCCGATCTGCCAAGCAATTCCAATTTATCAGTTAATATTTATAATTTTTTAAACAAAAATTATAATAGACAATATTTATCATATCATGTCATTTTTTTATATTATTTTCAAATTAAAAGAATATTAAAAGATTAGTTGAAGTGATATAAGGGAGATTTATTAAACTTGAAATGTCTCAAGTTTAAATTCTTCACTATTATTTTGGTATGCTCATATATCTACATCTAATTAACTATATATACAAAAATATTTTAAACTTTATCATCGACATAAGTGCAGTAAAAGTGTTTCTAGATGTATGAGAATGTGAAAGGCGCAACATTCACCGTTGAATGTGTGATCAGCCTATCTAAACATTCATTCTAACTAAAAAAAAAATGTTGATTATATTATTTTATTATAAAATATCAAAAATAATAAATGTATATTTTGTAGGTACATTCCTAAACTGGGTTAGGACCATTTAAAAAAAGGGCATGTCATATGCATTGTATGAGCTAGTTTGCATATAAAGCCTCTATTAAGGGGAAATTACCGTAGAAGTGTGCCGTGAGAACGAAAATACGGAAAAAGGGTCGATAATCCAAATTTTACCGAAACGGGGTGGGGAGAAAATAAAAACGCTAGTCAAGAAAGCGTTTTAGAGTGGGCTGCTATCAACAATCGCGTGCAGAGAGCCAGCAAGCCCGGACGCTAGTCAAAGACGCGTCCCACTGCCAACACGCTAACAACAGAAGCGTCCCAGCCTGCACTCCCAGCCAACACGCTAACAACAAAAGCGTCCCAGCCTGCACGCTAACAATAGAAGCGTCCCAGCCTGCACGCGTCCAACTCTCCTGCACGCTAACAATAGAAGCGTCCAGCAGCAACAGAAACCGTCCAGCAATATTCTCTGCATCAACCAGCCCCGTCGCCTGCGTGTTGGTCATGCAGCCCCGTCTCCTGCATCGCGTGCCCGTGGCGTCCCGTCGTGTCCTGTCAAGGCAGAACCACAGTGGACGCTTCTCAAACTAGCATCCCAAGCTCCCACTGATTTAAGCACCACTGCCTCTCTCGTCTCTCTCATTCGTCCCTCTCTTTTACTCCCTTTCTTCTCCCATGTTCAAGCTGCTTCTCCCTTCTCGCGGAACTGGTTGTTGAAGCAGGTGGTGGAGGTGTTCGGTGGTGTGCTTGCATCCTGGTACGTATTTTTATTTTTTAAGGAAATAAATATATATTATATTTAAATATTTGAGTGTTTATATTTGTTTAAATATGCATGTCTTGTTTAAATATTTGAGTATTTATATTTGTTTAAATATGTATATATTTATATGTAGTTGTTGAGTAATATTTTACAAATGTTAGGTGATATTGTCATATATTAGAAGAAAAATGAGTGATTTATTATTAATATTTTGAAATGAATTTTTTTGAATAATATATATTTAATTTTTATAATTTTTAACTAGTTTATAGATAATCTTAAAAATTAAAGGAAATATTTTTAACAAAATATATATATATATATATATATATATATATATATATATATATATATATATATCAATAATAGTATAATATTTTAATAAATGATGAAATTTATTAAAAATATAAAATTTTATATAAAAGAATAAATGAATAGGAAAATTGTTTTATGATATATTATATAAAAGAATGAAATGAAATAGATAAGATAATAGTATATATTCTTAAGAAAAAGTTTAATTATGAAAGAAAATAAATTTAATGTAAATTAGAAATTTAAGGATAATAGGAAAAGTTAATTTAATCTAAATAGTGGTTTAATTGAAAAAAAAATTTAGTAGTAAGTTAAGATTCAAAAGGAATATATATATATATATATATATATATATATATATATATATATATATATATATATATATATATACTTTGAAAAATTGTAAAAGTTAGTGAAAAATTTGAAAAATTGTAAAAGTTAGTGAAAAAAGAGAAAAATAATAGGAAATTTAGTTTATAATATATTATATTAAAGAATAAAATAAAAGAGATAATATAATATTATATTCTTAATATAATTAAAAAATTTAATAAATATCATAAATACCCGAAATAAAGTTTATATTAGTTAAAACATAAAAGATATATTTTTTTTTAAAATATAGTAGTTGAATATGTAGATTAGAAATATTTAATGTTAAAATTATAGAAAGAAGAAAAAATCTCAAGCAAAATAGTGTTTATAATATTTTATAATAAATAATGTAGAGAATATATAATATAAATGAATATTATTAAGTTGATAGTTCAAACAAAAATAAAAAAATAAAAGAAATTAAAATAATTGAATATTTATGGTTATCCTAATCGATTATGAGAATTCAGAAAATCAAAAAATAATTAAATGAATCGAACCAGAAAACCAAAGTGGTTCGATTCATTTTATTATTTTTTTTCAACACATTTAGTTGAATATATGATGTGAACCGAATAGTTTATCCGAGTACTTATAGAATTTCTTAGGTGAACCGAATCAAACCGCAGCAGCATTAGGTTTGATTTTTTTAAAAAATTTTAGATTTGAATTAAAATTTTAATAGGTTTGGCCGAAATAAAGAACCAAACTGCATATTTATTTGAATTCCTTTTTTTTTTTTACAAAGTTAGGCAATACTATTAATTATAATTTTTCTTATGTGTCATTCAAATAACTAGGATTCTTATTTAATCAGAAAAATGTCAATTTCATCGTTTGCTACCTTATATTGGGATGGAGAAATTATTATTGATGATGAAGGCTGCGACTATTGTGGGGGTTCATCAACAGTCATTACCATTGGTAGACGCATGGATTTTGGTACTTTAGGTATGAAAATAGTACGTGCAATTGATCTTGAAGCTGGGTGTGAATTTATATCGAATATCTTTTTCAGACAACCCATTGAAGGAGATGGTTCAGTGAAATGGGACTGTATGGGTTTGACTAACGATGATGATGTAAATATTATGTTTAATTTTATTGATGAAATTGGAGGTATGTCATCGATAGAATTATATATTGATATTTTTCGACCGGATGCATCTAGAAATGTTGTTGATGAAGCGGGACCATCAAATGTTGGTACTACTGATGAGGTAGTTGTTCGCTATCAATCGTCTGAACTTGATAGTAGTACGTTTGAGGATAAAGTTTTGGGGGTTATCAATGAATCTGAAGATATTTGTGAACGTCGATGGGTGTACGAATCAAACGAATCATACTTTTCTGATAGTCATTATTGCCCCAATAATGGTGTCGATGAAGAGGATTCTGATGAACAATGGATTGATAGTGATGAGGCAGACTTCAATCAGGATGTTGAGCATGATAATGAGGTAGTAGTCAACTTGCCTTCATACTATAACACTCATGTTGCAAACCCAATAATGCCTATTGTCCATCCTCCACCTTACTGTGAGTTAGATTTTTCATTGCTAACAGTTGATCCATGGTCAAAACCGCAATATAGTTCAATGTGGGATCCATCGAATGAGTTTGAAGTTGGAATGACATTTCCGTCTAAAGAGGCTGTCCAAAGAGCTGCCAAAGAATATCATTTACTTAGGCACCATGACTTTTCTTATGATGAGACAAAGAGCAAAACATATGCTATAAGGTGCAAATATAGAAACAACAATTGTAAGTGGAGAATGCGTGCGTCTCGTCGGGAAGGTTCTGATATATGGAAAATTACTCGATATAACGGACCCCATACATGTGTTAATCCATCAATCTCACAAGATCATAGGCAATTGGATAGCAAATTTTTATCTGATTTCATCCTAGTAATTGTACGAGAACAGCCAAATGTGAAGATATCTGCGTTACAAGCAGAAATCAAAGATAAGGTTGGATATATGCCGAGTTATCGGAAGATGTGGAAGGCTAGACACGATGCAGTTGTTAAGATATTTGGTGGTTGGGAGGAATCTTTTACAAGATTGCGTCAATTCATGCTTGCGTTGTGCAAACACAACCCCGATTCTTCGTTCTTGATTGAAGATGACCCTCTGTTTGTTAATAATAAATTAAAACCTGAGAATCGGGTTTTCGATAGGATGTTTTGGGCATTCAAACAAACAATTGAAGGTTTCAAGCACTGTCGGCCAGTTATTTTTATAGACTCCACATTTTTATATGGAAAGTACAAAGGGTGTTTATTTTGTGCTACGGGACTGGACGGCAATAACCATATTTTTCCTATTGCATGGGCAATAGTTGATTGTGAAAATACAAGGAACTGGGATTGGTTCATGTCTTGTTTACGGGTGTTTGTGACTGATCGTTCTGATATTTGTGTTATATCAGACAGACATATTGCCATTAAAAAAGCAATGCAGCAAGATTGGTGGCAGCCTCCTAATGGACATCATCGATACTGCTTAAGACACGTACTGAGCAATTATAACACGAAGTTTAAAAATCCTGACATGAAAGAAGCTCTTCGAAAGGCAGGTTAGTTTTTGCCAAAAAATATTATTTTTGCAAGCATTAATTGCATTTTCAATGTTATATAATACAAAAAATGTCAATTTTTTTTTAACAGCTCACCAAATTCAGAAAAAGAAATTTTATGATGCCATGGACACAATCAAGAGCGAGCATCCAGATACATTTGAATGGGCCAGAAATATACCATTGGAGAAATGGACACGTTCTCATGATGGAGGAAAAAGGTATGGCTCTATGACAACCAATACCGTTGAGTCAGTTAATGGAATGCTGAAGGGGATTCGTGCACTACCAATAATTACAATGGTAGAGAAAATATTTTTCCAATGTGTCCAATATTTTGACACACGCCGCACGACCTTCCGCGAACAATTGCAGTTGGGCTTCAACTTAACACCGGCATGTCGTCAAATTTTGAATGAAAATTTGAATGAAGCAAACTCACTTAATGTTCGATTATTTAATCGCGATTGTGGTGAATTTGAAGTTTGGAAGGATAGAACTGGGGACAACCACATCGTCAAACTTTATGAGAGGACATGCACATGCGAGAAGTTTCAAGAGATACGTATTCCATGTTCTCCTGTCATAGCAGCATGCCAATCAATCTCAATTAATTATGAGCAATACGTTTCAAATTATTATACATTGGAACGAACGCTTAAGTGCTATGAGTGGCAGTTTCATGCACTTGGACATCATGATGATTGGCCAACAGACAATGATCCAATCCTTGTACCTGACCCAAATCGGAAAAGGTCTAAAGGAAGACCAACTTCTTTAAGGAAGATGAATGAAATGGATTGGATGGTGATTCAAAAGAGAGGGGATCCGTCTAAAATCCATTGAAGGACACTATTTTCAAATACTTTGTATTATTATCATAAATTGTTGGACATAGTTTTCATTATTATGTTTTCATTTTATGTGTATTATTACCCCCCCATTGTTAGGTTACGTACTTTTTAATTTTATCTTAAATTATTGCATTATTTAATATAATTACTGCATTATGATTTATTTCGTATATATTTATTTATGCTCTCTTTTGTTTATGACTTAGATAAAATAATGGCTCATATAATGCGCACTCTGAAAAGAATTGTCAGTCAACAACAGCGAGCAAGAGTACATGATTTAATTAGGAATTTGATTAATCTACCTATGGAAGTAACACCATCAACTACAGGAGATTACCTACTCTGCATTGTTAAGCATATGAGAAGGGTGAATGGGCTAATTCAACAGATCATATGGGAAGGAGAGCTATTAATAGATAAACCTAGATATTTGGCTTTAAAGTCAGCTTTTAGTTGTGTCCAGGATAAAGGCATACTTGACAGTGTATGGCGAAAATTAGAAGCTAACCGTATCCCATCATATTTACTACTTCTTAAAGGATTTGTCAAAGAATATGCTAATTGGGTCGCTACAAGGACAATGTGTCGGGCGAGTGGTATAAAAATGCGTGATAGGAAGAAACATACTCTGGTAAAGCCCTGTTTACCTAAAATCGACTACACATTGGAGAAAGATATTTATGACGAGCTAATTAGATCATGTCCTGTAAATCAAATAGTCAGACTGACCTAATTAGTTGATGTAGTAAACAATGTTGATGTAGTAAACAATGATGTACTTTTATATTTGCATTGACTATGTAATGTAGACTTATTAATTAATGCATTGAATGAGAAATTTTTATTTATACCATTTTATACGTGTATTAAATATTTTTGTAACACCCCGTTGCATAGCCTAGTATATTTCACTATTCAGGTGACCGGTGTCGGTCTGGACAATTAAGGAGATTAGAGCCACATTTAAGACAACTTGAGAAGCTATAAACACAAATAATTAGTAATGTTTAATTAGTTAACTATAAATAAGAAAAACAGAACATAAGAGGTTAAACAAGCCAAGAGTCACAGCGATGAGTGACCTCCTCGGGAACGACTGCGAAGTCGTTTTAAACTCAAATTTCGAACCGTAAAAAGTGATGCTGCGGTCCTTAGGACCCTTATGAACACAGTAGAAAAGAGAAATCACGAAAAAGAACTGTTAAGCTAGTCAAATATTTAGGTCAGAGAGCCGGAAGAAATATTGGATTATTTGCAAACCGGGATGAACCGGCGAGGGGCAATTTGGTCAATTGACCCCGAGAGCTGACTCCTGACCTAACTGTCAAATAAAATCGGAGAAAAGAAAATTTTGAAATCGAGAATTAAATTAAAGAACTAATAGAAAAATAAAAAAAAAAAGAGAAAAAGAGATGAAAATGAAAAAAAGTCAAAAGTTATGACATCATGCATGATGTCATAACTAAATTAATAAATTGAATTAATTAATTTGGATTTAGGGGTCTTTCATAAGCAAAAAAACGTGTAAAGGAAAACAAAAGGAAAAAAATTAGGATTTTCTTCTTCTTCTTCCATCAAGTGCCGCCCCACCTTCCTCCATAAATTCTCCATGAAAGTTTTTCCCTTAAGCTTACACTAAGCTTAATTTCTCCTTACCCAACCTTAATAAACCTCATAAAAACTTCATTAGAGCTTGATATTGTAACTTGGGAAGAAGACTACAAGAAGAAAGAAGGGCTAAGAGAGAGGTTTGAAGCTTTAAGTTGAGGTTAGTATGTTAAACTCCTTATTCTTCCATTTAAATGCATGTGTGATAATTGAAATGAGCTTAGAAATTATGAAATGAAATAAAAACATGGGAGAAGGACCAAACTAAAATTCGGGCAGCTTGAGAGGAGTATGATTTACATGAATTTGATGCATTAGAATAAGTTTAAAAGCTTTGATTAGTTGAATGGTTAAGGTTAAGTGCACTAGTTGTGATTTAATGCATGAGATGGAAGAGCTAGGGTTTGAATGTTAGGGTTTTGAGGTAAAATTTTGGAGAAATGCATAAATGGCATGTTTAACCTATTGTGACATGAAATAATGGTCAATTATGACCAAATAAGTTGTGTGGGAATGGTAGGAAATTAAACCAAATTCGTAGGTCAATGGTCATGCTGCTGGCAGCATGACCAAACCCACTTTGAAGGACCAAAACTCAAATTTTACAAGTCCCATTGATATGCCACCAATTGGAGATGAAAATAGACATAAAAGAGCACAATTTTCATTAAGGAACCATGGCCAAAAACTGACCAAAACTTGGTGAAACAATTGACCAAAGTGAATTGATTGCAGGCTGCCACTGCACTAAACTGACCAAAAGAATAGTAACTATTCATTTGGTCATAACTCAAGTTAGACAGGTCAAATTGACCTGAAATTTTGCCAGGGGTTAGAGGGCATATAGATCTAAAACTTTCATGAAGAACATCACCCCAAATTATGCCATTAACCCATTCAAATTATTGAGCAAAGTTAGGTTATCAAACCTGCAACTCTGCAGAATTTTCATTGAGCAGCAATGTTTGGATGGCTATAATTCCCTCTAGAAAACTCGGATTTAGGAGATTCTTGAACCGATGGAAACCTAAGACATAGTAGAACATTTCATATGAAGAAAGTGAGACCAAATTATGAACTTAACTTGATCAAATTATTGATCAAAGTTGGATCAAAATCTGCCAGAATCCAAAATTGCAGCATGAACAGTGCACGTGAACAGTAAGCTTATTTTGGCCATAACTTGAGCTACAAAACTCCGATTGAGGTGATCCAAAAATGAGAATACACTTAAGACAATAAGGAACATTTTCTATGAAAGAAGTTTTGTTAAATTCCAACAGTAGATTGACCAATGGAATAGTGTAACTTCGAAAAACCAAAACCGAAAATTGGCAATTTTGCCAAAAAGACCTAAGCTTTAAACAAATGACCAAAACCAACAAGTTTGGTGACCAAAATGTGGTATGTGGGTGAAGTTGGAGTTCCCATACCTATTAAGCCTTAGAAAGTCAATAATTTGACTTGAATAGTGTAGTGAATAGTAACCTGAAACACAAAATTTCGAGAACGTCGAATTTAACACGTTAGAGCTAGGTAAATGTGAAGTTAAGTTTATTTTGGATTTATGTTAAGTTCTAGTACTGAAACATTATTAAATTGTGTGTTTCAGTTGAAAAGAATATCGGGAAGGGACCCGAGGAACCGAGTCGAGGCTAAGGGACAACTCGTTTGAGGTTTGTGCACAACATATACTTTTATAATCATCTTTTGCATATCGTTTTGAATAATATGAATATTGGATTATGGCATTCTTATGATGTTTGATCTAAATTATTGAAAGTTATTATGTATATTTGAAAAGATAATATTTAGCAAATTGTTAAGATAAGTTTTGAAACCACAGTGTCATGACCACATATTTGAACACCTCACTAGCACGACTAGTGGGGGTAATTAGTTTCGAATTATGATTCCTTCTCTGGAGAAGTGTTGAGGTGTGCCAGTAGAAGAGGATGTGAATGGATATCCATATATTTGAGCTAACTAGCCTTGTGATATGATTTCTCTTTAGCTTCTGGCTATTGAGATTCATGTGATTTCTCTTTAGCCTCTGGTTATTGAGATTCTATTTGTTTCGAATGGCGTGATCTAACTGTGGGTTTTATGAAATGTGTTTTGATACTTTGAAATGAACTTGGTTTACATGTAAAATCTTACAATGCATGATTGTATTTAATTTTCATGTTTAGCCAAATTTTGAATGAATGTGTTTTAAGTTTTGCATAAAGATTATTTTAGTATATTGTGCACCACTGAGTCCTAGTACTCAGCGATAGCTTTTATTGCTGTCGCAGATACAGAGACTAGAGGAGCAGCAGATCGAGTCATTGAGGTGTGTGAAGACATCACTGAAGCCTTCGGGTATAATTTATACCCTAATCAGAAATACTTCTTTTGATGTATATATTGCACATAAATGTATGGACATGTAAAAATGGGTCTTGAGCAGCTTGTACACAAATTTGTATGAAGTTTGTAATAAAGTTTAGTTTGTGTTTCTTTTGATATAAATTTGTAAGGTTGTGTATAAATTATTTTGTTTTTAATGAAATATGAATGATATTGATTGACAGTATTTTGAGAAATTGATTGAGTTTGATTGTGAAACCGAAGTAGTGGTTGAGAAAAACTTTTAGAAGTGCTTTTTACAGATATTCGAAGAACGGTTTTCTCAAAATACAGAGGAAACTCTGTCAAAATTTTTATAAAATTTGCGAAAAACTAAAATGGCCAAAAATATTAATTAGTTTTAATTTCAACTAAATGTTTTTAATACTTATTAGAAATGCTCACCACTTGTCAAAGATAAGAAAATTGTTTTAAAATCCCTTGTAGGGTACTTAATGAATTATCTGTAGGTGAAGTTCGGTAGTTCATTAGGTATTCTACGGGATCATGTTATGCCTTACAGAGGGGTAAGGTGTGACAATTTTTGTTACCATTCATGTTTTATTTACTGTATAAGGAAAATATGTGTATTGTTTTACCTGTCACAAATACAAAATGAAAATGTATATTTAATATAATGAATAGGTATGGCTAATCAACAAACAAGAAGAGATTACATTGTGCCAGGTCCAATTGATCCAGAGCTTCTACGACTCCAGTCACAACACCGTTCTGAAGGGATTTGGACTGGTACAATGGAGCATGAGGTGCTTACGTGTAGAAGGCAGGGGAACATATTGCATGCTGACATTGATGACCGAATTATTCCTCATCTCCATGATTCTAGATTTATTGGAATTGCTAGATTAGGATTTTTTCCCCTTGACTGGCACCTTATTAGTGCCTTTGTAGAGCGATGGCGACCGGAAACTCATACATTTATGATGCCAATTGGGGAGTGCACAATCAGTCTTCAAGATGTTGGCATTATCACCGGATTGCCAATACATGGTTCTGCAGTAACTGGAATGTCATGAGCCGAATGGCCAGAAGTTTTTGAGCTCTTGTTGGGAGCTAGACCACCTCCAGAAATGATTCGAGGACATACATTAAAATTATCATGGCTAACTGATGAGTTTGGAGCTATTCCACATGAAGCTGATGATTTAACAGTGTTATGGCATGCAAGAGCATTCATATTACGACTCATCAGTTCGATATTTCCCGACAAGACAAACTCACGTGTGAACTTGATGTTCCTACCCCTATTAGAAGACTTGAGGCAAGCTGCGACATACAATTGGGGTGGAGCTTGCTTAGCCTTCCTTTATCGTGAGCTTTGTCGTGTTACAGTTACTGAAGCAAAGGAGATTTCAGGACCCCTGTTCATATTGCAAATCTGGGCTTGGGAGAGATTTAAAATAATCTCTCCATCAATAAGAGATCCATCGGCACCTCATGATGCACCCTTAAGTGCTAGGTATGTAACTAAATTTATATTTTTTTCATTAAACAATCAAAAAATTGATTTTTATTGCATTATATTTTAAATTTTCTTATCAACTAACAGGTGGAGTAGAGCTCGACAAATCACTGAAGTTACAACCCATGTACTACAACAAATTCGACACAATCTTGATCGAATGCGACCTGAAGATGTAAATCAAAATTCGCAAAATCTGACTTAAAATAGTGTTATATTTTTTTCCTATATTAATCACTTTATGTTTTGCAAATTTAGTACTTCATGTTTTGCTCATTTTCACTTGCAGATTACATGGGAACCATATAATGAGGAATTGTTGGATGAGCTGCCCGACATGTGCATACAGGGTCGTCCCATATGGAAGGCAGTGGTGCCATTAATTTGCTTCCATATTATTGAATGGCACCAGCCTGATAGAGTGATGAGGCAGTTTGGTTTGGCCAACCTATTCCACGACAACCGATGCAAACAGATGAGTTACATGAGATTACTCTCCGATTTAGTGAGAGTAATTGGGCGCACCACCATGCGACGTACATTAATCGTTGGAATAGGCGAGAACATTACATTGTTCAAGGGCAAGAAATGGCACAACCACTCCACCATCATTCTGAATATATGGAGTGGTATCATCGAGTTGCAAGACGTTGGATCTCAATAAGTGGAGCTGCCATTGGTTGTGTGGTAATCATTTACAATACATATTTTTTCATTATTAAATACTTAGTAATAATAATTTTTAATTACAGTGTTTAACACAAACTGTAACATAATACATGGACTTCATATTTTTACAGGAGGATGCAATTGAGGATTGTTTGCTAAAATTACAGAACCCATCAACAGAAAATGTGGCTGAAGTTAAACGTACATTAAGAAAAATGATGATTGCTCTAAAGGAAGAAAGTCGGCTTTGCCAAATGCCACATCCTCAATCCACACCTCAAGCAACAACCTTTAATGATGAATTAGAAGAGGACCAACCCATCAACCAGCCTGAGCCCTCACAAAGAGCTGCACGACGCCAATCACGTCCTACTCGAAGTCGTCAACATCCAGTGCGTCCAGCCTCTCCTCCCAATGATGCTTTGCCCCACCGCCGATTCCACCCTTATCGCATCACATCGCTGATCATTATGATCCTATTCCTCGGCTCGCACTATCTCGACCGCTCATTACATCGTTGGATGGCTAACCCATCAATGCCCGCCCATCGACCATGGATGTCATATCAAACTCAAATGCAAAACAGAAGCACATTCGACTTTACTGAGAGTCAACAGCCGCAAACACCATTCGGCGGCTTATTTGCTCCATTTGGCAGACCCTCAAGCATTAGGCCATCACAGAATACGTCAGGTCAATTTAGTGGATATGGGTCAGAACAATACTTTGCACCATATCATTCTGGTGCCTTAGGCCATATTCCATCTGCTGCGGGTCTATTTGGATACCATGAACAAAGTGTTATGCATTATACTGCAGGGGGGGAATCATCGGGACAACATCAAGGGTAAGCTAGCCAACCCAAAGATGCACAAGGTCATCCAGCAGAACATCAAGAAGGGGGAGAACATCGAGTTCTTCAACCGAGACGACATATACGAAGACCTGGTTGTGGCACATGATTGATTTAAATATTTGTTATCATTTATATATTAATTATGAAAACTTCTCTCAAGTTATTTATCGCTTTAAGTCAATTGCTACAATATGTTAGTGACAATTTTTATATTTTTTGCACAATTAAATTTCCTACAAATTTTTAATAACTTAATTTGACACTAACTGAAAATCAATTACAGTATTTAAATTTTATATTGTTATACATGCCAACACATAATAAATAATAATTTCATTTCTTTTAAAATTTAAATTTATTAATTGCTATCAACAAAATAAATTATTCTAATTATAATAAGAATAAAATTTAATATTAAAGCAATGAATTTTACTTAATTTATTATAAATTTCAATTTTAATGTTTTTAACTTGTATTAATTATTGCAAATTTTTATATGAGTATGATGCTAAATACTTTCCATTCAATTGTATAACATTTAATTTATTTAAATCTATAAAATTAATTATTCTTTTAATAATTACAATTTAAATTTTTATTCAAAAAATTTAGTTCAAATAATATTGTTATTTTATAAAACTAACATATTTTTTAAAAAAATTATAGTATATATTTTTTTCTTTTTTTCACATAAAATTTATAGTAATTTGAAATTACACAATACCCTTTTACATTTAACATTTAATTTCCTTAAATATATAAAAATAATTATTTACACTTTAATAAAAATTATACTACATATTTTTTGTTAATTTAATACAATTACAATTTTACACTTTAATATTTTAAATTTATAAAACTATTATATTTAAAAAAAAAAATTTTTTTTGGCAGAATGCTTTGTGAAAATCGCTACTCATAGTAGCGTTTTCACACTTTAATATTTTAAGAAAAAAAAATTATTTTGGCAGAAATTCGTTACTCATAGTAGCGTTTTCACACTTTAATATTTAAAAGAAAAAATTTTTTTGGACAAAAATGTTTTATGAAATTCGCTACTTACAGTAGCGTTTTGATAGAAAATTGTGACAGAGACGCTGGCCTGGCTAGCATATTCATATTTTGTTTTGGAACGCTATTTTTAATAGTGTTTTGGACATTAAAACGCTACTAATAATAGCGTTTTTAACTCTCTGACTTTTCTCACCCATTTCTGGTAAATTTTACGCATCACACCCATTTTTAGTAATTTTAGTTTCCAATTCACCCTTCTACGGTCATTTCCCCCTGTCATTTCCCCCTCTATTAACTTGTTTTCCTGAGCCATCAAGCAGCTACAAACGTGAGCTCAGAATGCTTACAATCACAATCCTTCAAAACCATATCTAGAAATAGGATCTTACAAAATTTTACACAAAAAAATTCTCCATATAAGCAAAAAGCCCACAAAAATCCATCAACAGTTATTGGGAGTGCTAATGCTTGCAGCCACGGCTTCAGCAACTGTGAAGAAAATCCTTCCACTTCCTACTTTATCCGTGAATTTCGCCAACTTTAGCTTGTGAATTACTTGCCATCTTGGGTTGGCTATGGCCAACTGCAAACAAGAACAAGAAAAAAAAAAGCCCTGTCATTTTGGTTTGTACCCAAAATCGAAATTAGAAGAATTTTTACGTCTCATTTTCTCACCTCTGTTTCATGTGAGAGCAACTTCTTGTGCAGCTCTTCTAGTGCAAGAATTCCTGCAATGTCTACGTTTGTTACATCTGCAATGACAAAAATTTGATCTGTCACTGAGATCAATAGAGCAGAATATACGGTTTGATCTCTTTGTTTTGAAGCAGCAAAAACTTACTGGACATGTCAAGAATTACTGCTTGAATCCCTTCCTTTGTGTTTTCATTAGATACATGATCCTCTTCTTCTGTCACCCACCTCAGTATCCTAGAATAGACAACGTTAACTGGATTGTTAAATTAAAGAATCAACTCCTGTAGAGTCCTTTGGGTATAAATACCTAAAAACTAATACCTTTCTCTTACAAAGTTGGCATTAGCAAAGCAAAGTAGGGCAGAGTTGACACGGACTACTAAAATTCCTGGAGTTCTGATGGCCATGGGATATTGATTTATCTCACAATAGGTATCTGTTCTTGGAAGTCTTCCAAGTTCTTCTATGCCTGGTCGAATGGAGTTTAGCAATATCTTGGCAAATGAGATGGTTACCTACATTAATCCACCCAAAATCATGCACGATAAGAAGCATATACGATATATAGACTATTAATTGATCTTTAGAACTAATTGAAAGTAGATACTAGATATCCAAATCCAACTCCCAAGTCCTACCATACCCCACAAAGCAAATGCTGGGTACAAAGCTGTGAAAATGACTGTTGACTAGCTGTTCTGGAAGTCAACAGGTCCTAAAGATGTGAGTACCCACTCATCAGAACCTAACTTGTTTGCTGAATTATCAAGTTCAATTATGGGATGGAACCCACCAATTTGAATGCTTCCAAATTAAGCTCGGAATATCCACAAGTCATCCAGAAATAGTTCTATTGAAAACGCAACTTGATTGTTGATAAAGTTTGGTACAAGTTGCTCTTGATCGGGATTATAGATGATATGCTAAGTGATTCTTGGCCAAAAGTGAAGAAGATAATTATGTGATTTACCGCAGCTAGAAGCCCGATTTCCACTGATGCAAACAAGACGCCAACGAAAGCACCGACGCAGGCAAGGAAGTCTAGCTTGTCAACCTTCCAGATGTAGTAAGCTTCATGAATATCAAGAACTCCAGGAAGAGCTGATAGAATGATTGAAGCCAGGATTGCAATGGGAGTGTAATACAGGAGCCTAGTGAAAAATTCCAGTGACAAAAACACCGTAATAGCCATCACTATATTGGATAATACAGTTTCGCACCCTGCACTGAAATTCACAGCAGTTCTTGAAAATGAACCTGCAGAAATTAATATACCAAAACCCATTGGATTGATATTTGTAATATTTATATTGATAACTTAGTTAATGAGTTGAAATGATCGGAGGGGCTCACCAGTTGCCACATAACAGGAAGTCAGAGATCCTGCAATGTTCATGAAGCCCATAGCTAACATCTCTTTGTTCCCATCAAGGTGATAGCCTTTTATGGAAGCGAAAGACCGGCCAACAGCAATAGCTTCCTGAGGAAAATATTCAAATTATATTAAGATAATTACTTCAAAGTTAAAAAAGCTAGAGATAATGAGATAAAATTTGCATACGCACGGTAAGAGCAACAATGGCAGAAATGAGGCCAATTTTGGCTGCTTGTCCAACATGTGGTCTTTTGAGTTGTATTTCACCGACTGAACTTGGATTCAAGCCTCCTTTGACTTGTTCTACAATCTTTACTCCGTGCTTATCAGCTTTTGTCAAGAACACTATCAAAGTGGATAATATCACAGATATGAGAGGAGCAATGACTGGAAACCAGAAGAGCTTCTTGTTTCTCCTGCCCTGCAAATGGAACAGGCAGTTGAGGTTTGCTTGAAGAAACAGAAAAGATTGCCAAAATGTGGAAATAGTAATGGCAGTTTTGAATTACTCACGATAAACCTGGCAATTAGAAGGAAGATAAGGAATGAGCAGCCCAGGACGAAATTCAGAGGGGACCACTGTCATGAACACAGAACATGGGAGAAAGAGGAATATCAAATTTGTGAAAATCTATCAAATTTACATAACTTGAACGACATGTTTAAAAACTCTGTTTAACAATATGAAAAAAAGCGCTAGGAAAATAATGAAGAAGATAAGATTTCTTCATGTTTCTCTGAATTGTCAATGAAAGTCTCCTGGATTGATGAACTGTTAACTAGAGCAGCAGAACTTACCGGATGGTCTATTGATGTGAAAACAGACTCCAGGACAGAGACTAAATCAGTTTTATTGGTGAAATGATTGATCCCAAGTAGCCCTTTCAGTTGCTGAAGACCAATAACAATGGCTGCACCCCCCATAAATCCAACAATGGCAGCATGTGAAAGAAAATCCACAAGAAATCCCAACCTGTACATATTATGAACTATTAGTTAGAAGTAGCAACAAGCAAAAACTATTGATGTTCTCAATTAAAAAGAAAAAAACCTTCATTTAAAAGTATATATTTATAGGGTACCTAAACAATCCAAATACGGCTTGGAAGATTCCAGCAAAGAAGGTAACAGTTAGAACCATCTTTCTATATGCAGCAGGGTCAGTTGCAGGATCTTCTATCTCCTGAATCATAGAGGAAAGCAGCATAGATACCACAGCTACGGGCCCAATGGCAATTTCTCTTGAACTCCCCATTAGAGCATAAATCAGAGGGGGAATAAAACTGGTGTCTAAGTCCAAGGATTCCAATGTTACGGGATAATATTAATATTCTAGATTTCTGTATGTATACCGTGAAAAAATTGAATTCAGCAACTTACATAGGCCGTATTGAGGATCGAGTTTTGCTAAAGTAGCATATCCGATACTCTGCAGAAAATTGTAAGAGAAATACAATCATTACCTTGTACTCATTAAGCAACTATGAGTAGACATGTATGCATACCTGAGGAATGCTAAGGCTTGCAAGTGCTAAACCTGCCATTAGGTCGTTTTTAAACTTAGAAAATCTGTAATCCCTACCCCAGCTAAGGATTGGAAACAGGCCTTTCAAGAATGATACGGCACGTCTACTGGTAGTTTGCTTTGCAGTTGTGTGTCCAAGAGGGAAGGCAACGTCCTTAACTGAACTGATAATATCGTGCAATAGACCTGGTGGATCAGGAGAATTCAGCACCCACTGTGCCCTCTCTCGCCGTCCGGTAACGTCTGCGTCCAGCTGCTGCAGCTCCTCTACAGTGTAGGTCTCTCTTGTCTTTGAACCCATGGTATAGTCTGAAGTGTTTGGTTGAACTCCTAGTGAATATATCCAAAAATTGTAAATATAAAGATTAAAAGTGAAATTTGGGGAATATTTTTTGTTTAAAAAGAAAAAAAGTCTTTTTATTAAAGTAGTCACTTTAATAAATTGCTTCAATTGTGCTTCCACTCTTTAAGTATCCAACGATAATAGTAACAATGTCATGAATATCATTCTCATAATGTGTATATAGTACACCAACATGTCTCCTTTTCCTCTTCTTTTCTATCAAAACATGTCTACAACTTTTCTTTGGTCAAAAGTTTTGATCTTTCTTTACAAGTATGCCAAACGATTTCATTTTAATTTGTACATACATCATTACCTGCAATCGATCTCACAACCACTAAATTGGGATTAACCCATCTCTAACCAATGCCATTTCTAGTTTTCTACCTCCAGAGACTCTTTTGAGAATCATGTGGGACAAAGCATTAATATTAGTTTTAATTAAAAACAATATTTTCTTAAATTTATTAATTTAAAATTATTGAAAGTAAATGCAATATATTTTAATTATTAAAATTCAAAAATAATTAATAATATTTTTAAAATACTTTTTTATCATTTAAAAATGATATATCAAATTCTCAATATCTTAAAAGTAAAAAATAAAAAAAAAATAGCCAGATTGATTTACACCTAACTAATTCCAAAAATTTGTTAGTAAGTAACAACTTTTCCCTTTCTCTCGGTTTTCTTTTGTATGGTTTTCTCTTAGTTTAATTAAGCATCATGTTCTCTAGTGGGCCATCTTCTGCTCTCTGAGTAGGCGAAGGCCCTCCCCTAATTAGGATTGTGGATAGAATCTATAACATCCTAAATTTTTAAATATATAAATTATAATATTTTACTTTATTAAATATTATAAAAATTAAATTTAAATTTTTTAGATTTTTAAAATCAAGTTTGATTGAGATAATAAATTTTATTGATTTTTAAAAATTTATTTAAAGACCATGTGGTAAATCTAAAAATATATTTGGACTCTACAATTTTTTTTTAGTTTTCTATAATTTTTTTAAAATTTTCGGGCCTCATTTTGAGTCCCAGAATAAAGTAAAAAATTGAATTTTAGGTGCTTTGAATCGAACCAAACTGAATCAAACCTATGAATAGAACCAGTCCATTTCTCTTTTACTTTCTCTTCCCCCGAGCGTTCGACTCCCTCCATTCTCCTCCTATTTTCTCTCTCCTCTACCCTTCCCCACACCGGTTGACCACCCTCCCCCGCTCCCCCCTGGCCAGCGCTCCCTCAGGCAGCTACCTCGCCATCAACCGCTGCTCCCTTGGCAGGAAAAACGCCCCAAAAGTCCATTCCTCACGCGCGTACCGTTTCATCTTCCCGGTGTGATTTCAGCCAATCCGACTACCAATTGGACCGGGTCTTGTGTCCATTTTATTCTACTCTTCGAAAACTTTCCAAAGACATTTAGAATGCTCATTTTCATCTAGTAGTTGGTCTGATTTAAACCTAAGAAGTTTTATCTTATTTCGACTTTTGGGCTAAATTTCTCCCAAACCAGAAACCTCAAGGAAATTTCGAATATACCAGCGTACTCCACTAGGTGAGAGCTTCGTCGTGATATAAATTTTAAATTTTTTTGACACCGAAAATCCAGCGAGTCCCACAAACTTCAAGTATTTTTTCAAGTCTTAAATGTGCTTATTTAATTTCATAAAAATTATATTCTAACTCTTAGTATTGTGGGCTTCGCGTAGGTACCTTCGTTTCGCGGAAATTTAACCAGCAACTGGATTAGCATTTTCAGGCTGGACAGATGAGCTGTCGAAGACGCTTCAGATATGGGTCGAAATTATAGTTCTTGCCACCATTTTCAGATGCTCCGGACATGTTCCAACTGTCAGAATTGGCACAGATAAATCCGAACTCTAAATTTCCTTATTTACCTAGTGAAGAGTTTAGAATAAAAATTCATAAAATATTTGTGAGTAGTTTGATGTCCCAAAATATGTCTAAGAGGGGGGTGAGTTGGACTTTAAAAACAATTTTCGGTTCTTGCTCAAAACCTTTGAAAATTGCAGCTAGGTTCAACTCAATTGACAAATGTAAAAAATGAACAATACAGCTCTATTGACAAGTTGATTCAAAGTTAGGCTATATGCAATCAGTATACTGATCTAACAAATTATATTAGCATTCATCAGAAATATCAGTAATCTGGATAAGTTTTTAACACGGAACTGAAGCGATATACGGATATACTAAGCGAGAGCGGATCAAACAACAAGCGATTAAACCGGATATCGATGGATTTAGCGATGGCCGATTTTCTCAGATAGCAGCAAGATCAACAGCAAATGGCCTCAACTTTCATATCAGCAAAAGTATATCAATCATAAAGTTAAAATGCATAAATGTAAAGAGCAAGGGTTGAGAAAATGAACACTAAAATTTTTATAGTGGTTCGGCTCAACTAGCCTACATCCACTCTCTCAAAGATCCCACTTTGAGTCTTCACTTCACTATTCTTCTCTTTTAAAGGCAAGAGACAAAAGCCCTTTACAAATCTTCTCACCAAAGCTTTTACAAGTAGCTTCACACTTCTACCAAGTGTTATCCCAAACACTTTATCACAATCAAGCTTCAATAGGTGCTTGAATGACCTCTCATAAATGATAATAATGTGTTTAAAACTCACTCTCACTCAATACAACAGAATCTATAAAGAAGAGTTGAGTAAATAAGCCAATGATGAGCAATAAAAACACTTTGAGCACTTTGAATGAAAGCTTTTATGATTTTGAACAGTGGAGAGACTTTCATTAAGTGTAAAATGGCCAAAGGTAGGTGTATTTATAGCTTTGGAACATTTTTTACTGTTTGAGAACTCATTTAAACATTACAGTTATGAATTTCAAGAAAATAGCCATTATTTTGTCTTTTTCTACGATGTTGTGCAGAGTTGAGATAGTTAGCATACTGGAGAAAATAGCAAACCAGTTAGCATACTAAAATAAGTAGCAAACCAATTAGCATACCAGGAAGACTTTTCTGCATAACTTTCAAAACTATAAAACTTTACACCAAATCATAGTCAAATACTTTTTAGGCCAATAATGATATTTAAAAGAAAAATCTTTTAAGGGATTGAAAATAAGCATCATTGACTTTTACTCCTCAATTCTTTTCACAAGTAATCCTAAAAATAAAACTTAACTTCTATACTATATGTACCTTCAATTCTGATTTTCAATGCAGCCTTAGAAGGTAACATTTTCTTCTTTTATCTCCTTTGATTCGTCCTGTGTTATCCTTAGAATGTCATCCTTTCTTCAGAAGCACGAATCCATCATGAAATCCTTGTGTCTTTTTCTTTGAGATGCACAACACTTAAAACAATGTTAGTTTGATTCTAGTTGAGTTTTGGTATCATCAAAATCTATGCTCCTTTGAGCTTGTGGGGTCAACATAGTTAGAAAATTATAATTGCTTTTGCAATAGCTTTATAGCACTGTTAAGGACCGCGTGACAAAATTTTAGAATTTTTAGAGTTAGTTTGTTTGGTTTTTGAAAATTATTAGTTTCACAGCTTATAGCTAAATTTTCTGATTTACTTGAGTTTTCCTAGTTTAGCAAGCCCAGGAGGGGCCATATGATATTGTTTAGATATGGATTTAAGACATGTCATTTTAGAAGCGTTATTTGAATCACTTTATAGGTTGGGTAGGTTCTGGGTACAAGGAAAACTCTACCGGATTTTTGATATAAATTAAGATGTGTTTGACTCTTTAAAGTCTTGTTTTGAGTTGATTATGATAAATTTGTAATATAATTGTTTAGGTGAGCCGGGTCAGCCTTTCTCTTCCGCCCAATCATCACAATTGCTTCTGGTGTACTGTGAGTAGATATTGATTTTATTTATAATTTCAATATTATTTTATGATTCAAGGCATGCCCATGTATCACTTATACATATATGTATGTAGTTAAATATTAGGCACGCCTTGTGTTGTATTTTAATTGATAAAATTATTATGAATGTCGCCTTAGGGTAATTTGAAGCTCTGTGTGTGTCGGCGTGTGTGTGATGTAATGGTATTGGATATGGATAGGACAGGCAGATCGGCTTAATCTAGTCTCGCTTGGGGCTCGATTTTTTTTGTGATAAGTCGGGGCAAGTATGGCTTTGAGTTGATCTCACTAACCCTTGCATTTAGATTATTAAGAAAAAGTCTGACTCGAGTTGATCTCGTTGGCAGGCATTGGATTAAGAGAGCTGTATAGAGGATCAGCTCCCATATGTATATATTTTGAAGTGACATTTGAGTGTGTGAGTACTCTAAATTATTCTTTGTGCGATTATTATTTGAGTTGAGTTGAATATGTTAATTTGTGTTGCATTTCATCCTTAGGGATGCATTAGTACTAGGTAGTTATAGAAATTGTACTTAAAATTAATATCTTACTCAATAAGTTGAATGCTCACTCCTATTCACCCCATTTTTCTATCTCACATGAGGACTTTTTCCTTGTGATTAACCTACTTTCTTCCTCGTAGGTCTATAGTTGCAGTATCCACATTTTATGTTGTTAATTTAAAATCTAAAACTCAGCATGTATTAGGAGTATTTTATTTAGCTTGAGACTGTAAAAGATTATTTATTTTGAAATTGTAAACTTGTTAACTATGCATGTGTGAATGTGTGGGATGGATGTTTATTTTGGATGAGGGAGCTGAGCTCCTATTTGATTAAATTGATTGATTAAGGATTGTGAGGGTGAGCTGAGCTCCCCAAATGGATACATTTTGTTATTACAGGTCGGGTGAGTTAAGAACTCTCTGTTGGATGGTCCAAGTTATAGCCCTACTTTGTCCGATTGTTTTCTTAAAAAAAGGCTCAAAACATGGGCTTTATGGTAAGGTTAGAAAATAATTAGGCTTACTATGGGCTTTGGGGGCCTTATGCTGACCCAAGTCCTAGTACCGGTCTGGCCTATAGTTTGGGTCATGACAAAGTTGGTATCAGAGCTTAGGCTCTAGATTCATGGGAAATACATGTCTAAGGCTTTAAGAAGAGTCTCGTTAGGAGGTCACATGCGGAGTATAGGATCCATGTTCGTCCTTGCACTGTCATCCTTGCATCTAGTTTCTGCTTTATGTGCCTGTATGTAGTTATGAGTTAGTAGAGATACTTAGTATTATGTTTTGGATTTTTATGAGCTAATACTGTTGAATTTCAAGAAAATGCGTATAAGTAAAAGAGCTACCATAGCGCCAGAACAGGAAGTGCTGGATGAAGTATCGGCACAAGATGAGGGGCCTGCCCTAAGGAGATGGGGCAGGAGACTTAGAGCTGCTCAAGTAGAAAAGCAGAAGCTACCAGTACAGGAACAGTCTTTCATGGCTTAGGGTCCTATGGATCTAATGGCAGCTACCTTAGCTGGTCTACAAAGAACCATTAACATAATGGCGCAATATATGGTCTGCCCTCCACAACAGCAACAGCCCTCAATACAGAGAGTGGAACCTTATAAACATATTATAAATTTTAAGAAGTTGCTGCCGGGTACTTATGATCCTACAGATGATACATATTGGTTTTTAGATTCTTACAAATAGGCAAGGGTAGAGCAGTCATTAACTGACAGGAGACTAATAGAGTGTGTACAGCATGTAATGGGACATGTTCCTAAGCAGTGGATGACAGATTATGTGCTTCCTTGCATTGAAGGATTATCCTGGGTACAATTTATAGAAGTGTTCATAAATAGGTTTGTGCCAAAAAGCTTTAGAGATCAGAAGTAGTGGGCCTTTAAGGCTTTAAGACAAAATACTAGATCAGTGGATGAATATACCTTTGAGTTTTTGGAGTTAAGCAGGTATGCCTAATGTGGCCCAACCTCAAATACATAGGTCGTACAAGTAGTATAGATAAGATATTGTTCTCTCGAAGAGTTGTATTGATAATTGAATGGTTGATGTAAGTTAACTGATTATAACTAAATTTAAACTAAAAAGGCAATAAAAGGAAGAGAATGGGAATTAAAGATTATAATTGCAATTTCAATTAAGAATAACCTAAATGGGAATCCAACTATGTTTATAAGAAATAAACCCTCTAAAATTAAGTGTGGCAAAAATTAAATTATTAATCAATCAAACCCAACTAACAATCAATGATAATAAAATGATTCCGGAGTTTAGGGGTTCATATTCAAGCTATTTTAGGATTTTAAATTGGTTATCTAAACAAATGGGAATTATGGGTTTCAAGGAGATTAATTCTTAAATCCTTTGAACACCCTTTCGAGTGAGACAAAGAGTATTCTAACTAACTCAATCCTACTTTTGTGGAGTTGAAATTAATTAAAACCCATTAGGTTCCTTAATCAATCTGTTAATCTTCTTAATCCTTAGTCTATTTTTAGATCTAAGTTAATTAAGTCCAATTTTATGATTATCTATCTCAAGGTTTTCTCCTTTCGGTGCTTTAACCAAGGATTATGAACAATACTTAATGGGATCCTACACTAAGCATGTCATTAAGCACACAAGAAATGAATGAAACCTCAAAAAAACATAAAATATGGATTACCCAACTAAAATCCATAAAATATCTTAAATATTACATGCCCAAACTCCAGAATCCTTGAAAACTACTCACTACCCATATTTAATACAAAAGATTCTAAGCAAATATAGAAATAAATCTGGAAAATAAACTAAAAACTAAGAAACCTAGTAAAATACAGGTAGAAAATGGTGAAGAAAAGAAGAAGTTTTCATATCTAATGCAGGAATGAAAGCAAATGTCGGCTGCTTCCTCTCTCTTCCATTTTCTATGTCTTTCTTTTCCTCCTCTGTTTTTCTGTGTTGTTGTTTAAATGAGGTAAAAAAAAATTCTCTATTTATATTCTCTGCCAAAAAAGAAAACTAGAATGGTGTGTAAGGTAATCAATTTACGTGGGAGAATCTTTTCTTTCGAGCTCATTTATGAAGAAATGCACAGGTTGTACAAGATCTTGTGCAAATCTGGCAATTATAGAGACTTCTCATGAGGTTGCACAAGTTATGCGGGCTGCCTGTGCAAGTTTCTGCATGCTTTGAAGCTTCCGTGAAAGTGCATAACTAGACTGCACAGGTTATGCGACAAGTTATGCAAGTTTTGGCTATCTATGAATTCCTTCCGTGAAGCTGCATGAGGAGTTGCGCAAGTTGTGTAGTCAGTTGTGCAAGTTTCAGTAAGTGTAGAGTCTCTTCCGTTAAGCTGCATGAGAGAAGGCATGAAAGTACACAAGTTATACAGCCGATTGTGCAAGTTTCGGCAGGTGTAGGGTCTCTTCCATGAAGCTGTATAAGGAACCTACACAAGCTGTGTAGCAAGTTGTGCACTTTTTGGCAGATATTCAATTCCTTCTAATTCCTATAAAAAAACTGCATAGTTGTGCAGCAAGTCATGTGGATTTTGGTAACTTCACAATCTTCAATTTCCAAGCTTCATTTTAGCACTTTTGGATCTAAAAATTACTCCTCACTTATACAATTAATTTTTAGTCCCTTAAAAATACCATTTTATCTACAAAACAAAAGCAAAATTACAAATTAGTCCAGAAATTGACAATTATACAAAATTAACAAAATGACTAATAAAATTAATTAAAAATGACTAACAAATCAATAAAATGACCATGAAATCTAACTTAATTAACTATGTAAAATGTATGCATCAATGCCCCTACTGCAGTGGCGACAAAAAGTATAAAAGTGAAAAGATTCCTGAACGAGCTAACAGGAAGTATGCAAACTTGGCTATATTGTCATACTAGCCATTTGATGTGGTTGTTGATCGGGCCCGACAGATTGAAATTAGTTATATGGGAGATGATGGAAGCAGAACAAAGAAAAATAGAGTTGAAGGCTCATCAGGTGTGCCATACATGAGTACCATGGGTGGTGGTAGTCAGAGTCACCACAGTGGAAAGGCCAAAGGAAACAAGAAAGCAGGTTTTAGACACAGAACCAGAGAGTTTAGGCTAGGCTATGGTTCTAACAGTGGTCAGAGTTTAGGTTACAGTAGTTCTGAGTCTAGTTCAGGATCTTCCTTGGAGCTATGCACACAATGTGGCAGAGTATACTCAGGGCCTTGTTTGATGATCTCTGGTGGATGTTTAAGATGCAGCTAGCAGGACCACTTTGCCAGGGAATGTCTCATGTTCAGTGAGCACTTGATGGGGTCATAAGGTTCTGTTGCTAATGTACCCCGTCAGTTACACCCTGGTACTTCCAGCATGGCAGGCATCCAGTTCAGTAGCCAACAGGGTCGTGGTTAGGGAGAACACAGCTTTGGAGGTAGATCTGGAGGTAGGAGCCAGATCCAGAGTTCTGCATCTCAAGGCAGAGGACAGGCTCGAGTTTTCACTCTAACAAACTAGGATGCTCAAGCTTCAAATGTAATGGTGGCAGGTATTCTTTCAATCTGTTCTTTTGAGGCATGTGTTTTGATAGATCCGAGTGCTACGCAGTTATTTGTTTCCCCTGTATTTGCCTTAGGATTGGGTAGGAATCCTATAGCTGTAGAGTGTCCTTTGTCTATAGCTACCTTCTTAATGACATCATAGATGTAAATATAGTTTTTATGGGTAGCCCAGTAGTAGTGGATGAAAAGATCCTCCCGGCAGACTTGGTTCCTTTGCCAGTGATGGATTTTAATGTGATCTTAGGGATGGATTAACTGTTAACTCATTATGCCACCATAAATTGCAGAAATAAAAAGGTGTATTTTCATATACTAGAGTAGAAGAGTTTAGCTTCGATGGTGACAGAAGCATGGCTTCGTACAACCTAGTGTCAACCATTAGCACCAGGAAAATGTTGAGGCGTGGATGTCAGGGTTATTTGGCACTAGTAAGGGATACATCTATTAAAGGTGCCAGTGTTGAAGATGTTTTTGTTCTTAGGGAATTTGTGGATGTGTTTCCTGAGGAACTTCCAGGGTTGCCACTAGACTGGGAGATAGAGTTCTGCATAGACATTGTACTGGGTACAAACTCTATTTCTATGCCACCCTACAGGATGGCACCAGCAGAGTTAAAGGAACTGAAGGAACAACTACAAGAACTTCTAGATAAGGGTTTCATTTGGCCAAGCACATCACCTTGGGGTGCTCTTGTTCTGTTCATGAGGAAGAAGGATGGATCTTTAAGGTTATGTATTGACTATAGACGGTTGAATAAACTGACAGTTAAGAACAAATATCCACTTCCTCATATTGATAACCTGTTTGACCAGATAAGAAGCAGGGTACTTTTCAAAAATAGAATTACGGTTAGGTTATCACTAGCTAAGGATCAGAAGTAAGGATGTGCCAAAGATAGCATTCAAGACTAGGTATGATCATTATGAGTTTCTGGTGATGTCTTTTGGACTCACTAATGCATCAGCGGCCTTTATGAATTTAATGAACAGAGTGTTTGTATTGTTCCTAAACTGTTTCATCATTATCTTTATAGATGATATTTTAGTGTATTCTCAAACAGAGGAAGAGTATGTATGGCATATGAGGATGGTGTTGCAGACATTAAGGGAGAATCAGTTGTATGCTAAGTTTTCAAAATATGAGTTTTGGCTAGAAACATTTCATTTTTGGGACATGTAGTTTCTAGTGTAGGAATCCAAGTGGATCCCAAGAAAATTGTAGTAACTGATTGGCTTACGCCTACTACAGTCACAGAAGTGCAGAGTTTTCTAGGCCTAGCAGGCTATTACAGGTGCTCTGTGCAGAATTTCTCCAGAATAGCAACTCCTCTAACCAAGTTGACTCTAAAGAATGTCCTGTTCTTCTGGTCGGAAGAGTGTGAGAAAAGTTTCCAAAAGCTTAAGGAATGTTTAACTACAGCTCCTGTATTGACATTGCCAATGAGTGGAGATAGGGGTGGCCACGGTTGAGGAACCGTCGGTTACGGTTCCTGAACCGCCGGTTCAGGTTCAATAAAATCATGAACCTAAACCAAACCATCATGAGACGGTTTGGAAGATGGTTCCGGAACCGCCGATTCCAGTTCGAGCTCCGGTTTAAAACAATTTAAGAGACGGTTCAAAAAATGACAGTTCAAAACAGTTTGAATGACGATTTGGAAGCGATTTTAGAGCGACTTAAAGGAAAAAATTAGAGGAAAATTTTATTGATTTATAATTTAAGTTATATTTGTAAAAATATTTTAATTTTTCTTAGAAATCTTTTAATCAAAATAAAATAAGAATAAAAAGAATAAAATTAACTTATTTTTAAGAAAAATTTAATAAGCAAAGACTTGAACTTATTAAAAACTAGAGATGAAATTAATTTTAAAAAAAATTAGAAAAAGGTGTATGAACTTAATTTTGCCTATGTATCCCTTTAGGATTTAGATGAATCAAAATTTTCAGTTATAGGTTGAGAGAAGGGAGATTGAGGTGGTTTGGTAATGTGAAGCATAGACATAGGAAAACTCTAGTTAGACATGTAGAGCACATTGGGTTAGAGAATAGAAAGAAAAGAATAGGTAGATCTAAACTAACTTAAAGGAGAATAGTATAATATGACCTAAAAGTATTACAAATTTCTGATGATTTAACCCAAAATCATTTAGAGTGGAGAAAGAGAATCCATATCGCCGACCCCAATAAATTTTTAGGATAAAAGCTTAGTTGAATTGAGAGTTGAGTATTACTTGCCCTTTTTTAAAAAATTATATGATAATTGATAATTAAAAAAATATAAAAGAAAAAAAATCAAAATAAAGGGTATTGAAAATTTTATTGAATATATAAAATAATAACAGAGTAATTGATATAGCATTAAAAATTTTAGTGAGCATATAAAATAATAAAGTAGGAGAATTATGAAAGTATTGAGAATTAAAAGGAGTGTAGAAAATAATTATTTAGAAAATTTGAGAGAAATTAAAAGAGTATTGAGAATTAAAGAGAGTGTAGAAAATAATTATGTAGAGAATTAATTTTATATATATATATATATATATATATATATATATATATATATATATATAAATGAATTAGGAGTGAAGTGAGGTATTTATTGAATTTTTTTGTATTTAAATCACTAGTTTGGTCTGGTTCAGAACTGTCGGTTCAATCCGGTTCGGAACCGCCGGTTCACGGTTTCTAAAAAATATGAACCTGAACCAAACCGTAGAAGGGCGGTTTAGGTCCGGTTCGAAACCGGTTCCGGTTTTAACCGGTTTCGGTCCGGTTTTGATCGAACCGGTTCCGGTTCGAAACCGAACCGTGGCCACCCCTAAGTGGAGAAGGATACACAGTGTACTGTGATGCCTCTAGAATTGGGTTGGGATGTGTTTTAATGCAATACTGCAAAGTAATGGCTTATGCTTCAAGGCAGTTAAAGAGGTACGAGCAAAACTATCCCACTCATGACCTAGATATGGCGGCTATAATTTTTGTATTAAAGATTTGGAGACACTATCTATATAGTGAGGTATGCAAGATCTAAATCGACCATAAAAGTTTGCAGTACATCTTCCAGCAGAGAGATTTAAATTTAAGGCAGAGGAGATGGATGGAGCTTCTAAAAGATTATGACTGCACCATTCACTACCACCTAGGTAAGGTGAATGTGGTGACAAATGCCTTGAGCAGAAAATCTTCTGGCAGCTTAGTGCATATATCAGTGGAAAGGAGATCGTTAGTTTGAGAGATACATGAGTTGATAGATCAGGGTTTGATTTTAGATATATCAGATGATGGTGCATTATTAGCACATTTTAAAGTAATGCTAGATGTGCAGGACAAGATTAGAGTTGTTCAACACTGAAATCCACAATTAATAAGGATTGTGGAAAGGGTACCACAGGGAGAAACTTATGAATCTGGGTTTGGTGTAGATGGTGCTCTTATGCAAGGTTCTAGGATATGTGTACTAGATGTGGACAACCACAGACATGAGATTATGCAGGAGGCACACCATGCACCCTATAATGTCCACCCAGGCTCTACCAAGATATACCTTGATATGAAAGATAGGTACTGGTAGAATGGCATGAAGAGAGACATAACAGATTTTATGTCCATGTACTTAACTTGTCAGAAGGTGAAGTTTGAACATCAGAGGCCATCGGGGAAGTTGCAGGAGATTCCCATTTCAAAGTGAAAATGGGAAATAATTACTATGAACTTTGTAACTGGGTTAGCCATACCACACGGGGATATGACTCTATTTGGGTGATAGTGGATTATTTAACCAAGTCAGCTCACTTCTTACCAATACAAACCACTTATTCAGTATGCAAGGGTATACATTCATGAAATAATAAGTTTGCATAGAGTTCCTGCTTCCATAATATCAGATAGAGGGCCTCAGTTTACTTCTTGATTTTGGAGGAAACTCCAGGAGGCACTTGGCACACAATTGAACTTTAGTACAGCCTCCTACCATTAGACAAATGGGCAATCTAAGAGAACAATTCAAACATTGGAGGATATGCTTCGTATGTGTGCCTTGGATTTTGGAGGACAGTGGGATGATCAGCTATTATTAGTGGAGTTTGCTTACAATAACAGCTATCATTCCAACATTGGGATGGTGCCCTATAAGGCATTATATAGCAGGAAATATAAGTCCCTTTTGTGTTGGACACAAGTTGGGGAAGCAAAGGTACATGATGTCGACCAAGTGCGGTATACTTTAGAGATGAGATAGTCCCTTTTAATCAAGGAATGTTTGAAAACAGCCTTCAGCAGGCGGAACAATTATATAAACCTTAGGTGAAAGGATGTAGAGTTTATAATGGCTGACTATGTGTTCCTAAAGGTCTCTCCTATGAAAGAAGTCATGAGATTTGGGAAGAAAGGCAAACTGGCACCCCGATACATAGGGCCTTTTGAGATCACAGACAGAGTAGGAGCAGTTGCTTTTCGACTGAAGTTACCACTAAGCCTTTCTCATGTCCATCCAGTGTTTCACATCTCTATGCTTAGAAAGTACATTCCTAATCTTTCTCATATGCTGCAGCCAGATATGATGGAGTTGAATGAAGACTTAACCTTCAAGGAGTAGCCAATAGCCATAGTAAACTATCAGAAGTAGCAGCTAAGGTCAAAACAGATCCCTATGGTTAACTATCAGATATATCCATATTACATAGTACTTGTTCAATATGTAATTCTATTTTTTTATTCTGCCTTATGTAAAATTCGAGGATAAATTTTCTGTAAGGGGAGAAAAATGCAACACCCTAAATTTTTAAATAATTATTTTATATGTAAATTATAATATTTTACTTTATTAAATATTGTGACAATTAATTTGAATTTTCTAGATTTTTAAAATCAGATTTGATTTTCTTAAGATAATAAATTTTATCGATTTCTAAAAATTTATTTAAAGACCACATAGTAAATTTAAAAATATATTTGGATTCTATAAATTTTTCTGAGTTTTCTATAATTTTTTTGAAATTTTCGGGGCTCATTTTGGATCTCAGGGCAGAGTAAAAATCAAATTTCAGGTGCCTCAAATCAAACTGGTTGAATCAAACTGGATCGAATCAAACCAATCAAATCGAACTAGTCTATTTCTCTTTTTCTTCCCATTCCCCTAGGCGTACGACACCCTCCTTTCTACTTCCATTTTCTCTCCTCTTCCCTTCCCCACGCTGGCCGGCCACCCTCCCCTGCTCCCCCCTCGCCAACGCTCCCTCATGCAACCTCCCTACTATCGGCCACCACTCCACTGGCTAAAAAATTGCGCTAAAAGTCCCCTCCTCACACACGTGCCGTTTCATCTTCTTGGCATGATTCCAGCTGATCCGGCTATCAATCGGATTAGGTCTTGTGTCCATTTTATTCTACTTTTTGAGAGCTTTCCAAAGACACCTAAAACGCTTGTTTTCATCAAGTAGTTTGTCTGATTTAAGCCTGAGAAGTTTAGCCCATTTCGACTTTTGGGCTAAATTTCTCCCAAACTGGGAACCCTACGGAGATTCTGAGAGTATCGGCATGCTCCATTCAGCAAGAGCTTTGCAGTGATATAAATTTCAAAATTTTCATACTCTGAAAATCTGATGGGTCCCACAAATTTCACTGTATTTTTCAAGTCTTAAATGAGCTTATTTAATTTCATAAAAATTATATTCTAACTCCTAGTGTTGTGGGCTTCGCGTAAGTACCTTTATTTTATGAAAATTTTACTACCGATCGGATCTGTATTTTCGGGCCGGACAGATGCGTTGCTAGAGTCGCTTTAGATACATGTCAATATTATAGTCCTCGTCACCGTTTTTGGATGCCCCGGACGCATTCTAAGCATCAGAATTGGCATAGGTAAACCTGAACTCTAAATTTCCTTATTTACCTAATATTGAATTTAGAATAAAAATTTATAAAATATTCATGAGTAGTTAAAAAATTATAATTCCTTTTGCAATAGCTTTACATCATTGTTAAGGACTGTAGGATAAAATTTTAGAATTTTTAGAGCTAGTTTGGTTAGTTTTTGAAAAATGGTAGTTTTAAAGCTTATAGTTGAATTTTCTAATTTGCTTGAGTTTGCCTGGTTTAGCGAACCCAAGAGGCATCATATGGTGTTGTTGAGATGTGAATTTGAAATGTATAATTTTAGAAGGTTTATTTGAACCACTTTGCAGGTTGAGTAGGAAAAACTCTACTGGATTTTCTGCATAAATTAGGGTGTGTTTGACTCTTTAAAGTCTTTTTTTGAGTTGATTATGATAAATTTGTAATATAATTGTTTAGGTGAACTGAGTCAACCTTCCTCCTCCGCCCAGTCGCCACAGTAGCTTCTGCTATACTATAAGTAAATATTAATTTTATTTATAATTTTAATATTATTTTATGATTCAAGGCATGCCCATGCATCACTTATACATATATGTTTATAGTTAGATATTAGGCATGCCTTGTGTTGCATTTTAATTGATGAAATTATAGTGAATGTTGCCTTAGGGTAATTTAGAACTGTGTGTGTGTCTCGGCATACGTGTGGTGTAATGGTATTAGATATGGATAGGACGGGCAAATTGGCTTGAGCTAGTCTCACCTAGGGCCTGGTCCTTTTTGTGATAAGTCGGAGTGAGTACGGCTTCGAGTTGATATCGCTGACCCCCGCAATTGGATTATTAAGAGAAAGTCCGACTCGAGTTGATCATTGGCAGGCATTGGATTAAGAGAGCTATATAAGAGATCAGCTCCCATATGTACATATTTTGATGTGACATTTAGATATATGAGTGCTCCAAATTATTTTTTGTGCGATTATTGTTTGAGTTGGGTTGAATATGTTGATCTGTGTTGCATTTTATCCTTAAGGATGCATTAGTGCTAGGTAGTTATAGAAATTATACTTAAAATCAATATCTTACTCTATGAGTCGAATACTCACTCTTGTTTACCCCATTTTTCCAGGTTACAGGAGGACTTTTTCCTTGTGATTAACCTATTTTCTTTCTCGTAGGTCTATAGTTATAGTATCCACATTTTATGTTATTAATTTGAAATCTAAAACTCTACATGTGTTAGGAGTATTTTATTTGGCTTGGGACCATAAAAGATTATTTATTTTGAAATTGTAAACTTATTAACTATGCATGTGTGAATGTGTGGGATGAATGTTTATTTTGGATGAGGGAGCTAAGCTCCCATTTGATTAAATTGATTGATTGAGGATTGTGAGGGTGAGCTGAGTTCCCCAAATGGATATATTTTGTGATTACAGGCCAAGTGAGTTAAAAACTCTCCATTGGATGGTCCAAGTTATAGCCGGACTTTATTCGGTTATTTTCTTAAAAATGGGCTCAAAACATGGGCTTATGATTGGGCTAGAAAATAGTTAAGCTTACTACGAGCTTTGGGGGTCTTATGCTAACCAAAATCCTAATGTCGGTCTAACCCATAGTTTGGGTCGTGATAGAATCCTCCTAATCTCTAGATTGGGGTGTGCATATTTCTTATTTTGGTTTGTGGCAGATCTGTGTGCTTACTTTGAGGATTTATGTGGAAGATATATTTGTGGTTGGTTGAAGTTGGCCATGTTAAGTGAAAAAAACCTGGACGAAAGTACACCCAAACTAGATGCCACATGTTAAGTGAAAATATCTGGACCAAAGTACAAAAAACACAAACCAAAGTAGACAAACCAAGCAATACATTTACATAACCTTACCATAATAAAGACAAGCATTTTATTTACAGGTTCTTAAAATGAACAAATTAGCATAATTGCTACCAAATCAAAATAGAGGCACAAATCATCCATGAAACTTAAGCCGAATACACAAAGCATGTTCCTATTTAACTAACCCAAAATGCAATTACGCATAACAACCACACCACAACTAAAAGTAGCAAATGCAAGGATCCAGTAGTTTGAGAGTTCTAAATCTCCTAAAGATGCAACCACAACAAAGCAAATAGGAAGCAACAAAGCAAATAGGAAGCCTAGACCAATAATAGAACCTCTCATGATCAGCAGTTACAATGCTTATCTGATACCATCTCTATAGAAAAAATTCACACAAAATTCCACAAAAAACCAACTATCACATCTGTGAAACTAGAATAAAGCAATAAGTTTATTCACTCTTGTGACAACTTGCTTAGCAAGAGAGTTTGCCACATTATTGCATTCACACAATACATGCTGAATAGAAATGATAGGGAAAACAACTTGCAAATTGTCAATTTTGTTAAAATTTGTTGTAATCTCCATGGTCTAAGATCATTATTTGAGCAATTGACCCAAGACATTGCATTGAAGGAATCTGATTTGAAGATGATACCATATGGCAGGCCATTGGGAAAATTTGCAAATAGCTGAAGGACTCTCCTAATAGCTATCACCTCAACATCGTTTGAATCAGACACCCCACATGATCTAGAAAAGATGCACATGAAGTAACCAGATGAATTCCTAAGTACCACACTGATTCTAGCTAGTCTAGGTTTTCCAATAATAGAAGCGTCCACATTCCACTTTACAACATTAAAGGTAGGGCGTTGCCATGACAAGGAAAGCTGAATAGGATTTGGATCCTTAGCTCGTTTAATCCCATCAACTACAAGAATAAGATCTTGGTGAAGATGAGAAAAATTAACATTGGAAGAATTCAACCATAAGGAAGCTCTATTAAAGATTGTGAAAAAGTCATAGTAAGCTCCTTCAAAAATCACCTTATTTCTACGTTACTAAATGGACCAGATGACTGAATAAAATAGAGTCATCCAAACTTGCTTTTGCAAATGGCCAGATACAAGACCTTCCCAATGTAAGAAAAGTTGTCTTAAATTTTTTAGTGCTCACCAAAACAATCCCACCAACTTGTTAAATGACACCAAATGCCCCAAGAACAATGACACAACACAAATAAGTGGTCAATAAATTTAGTTACAGAGTTACAAAAAAGGCAAAAAGAGTCAACATCTTGGATAATAACTCTATGCAAAAGAAGATCATTGGCGCTTAGCCTTCCTAATAAAGCTAACCAAGAGAAAACCTCAATCTTTGGTAAAGCCAAACTTTTTCATACACTTGTTACAAAACTATGAGACGAAGGTAATTGGGGCTGATACATGATAGAACATGTAGACTTCATAGTATAAGTGCCTTTATCATCAAATCTCCAATTCATTTATCACAATGAAAGAGACAAATAATGATTTTCGCAATAAGATTGAGCAAGTTGTCTCTTTGAGTGAGCTCCCATTCTCTTAGACTTCTTCTCTAATGCAGACACTAATGCCATTGTTTACCATCACATAAACCCACGTTATTGATTACTACCTCTTGATCAATTGAAATGGAGAAAAGATTAGGAAACAATTTTTCCAAGGAATCATTCCCAAGCCATTTATCTTTCCAAAATTTTCATCTTTCTTCTTTACCTAATTCGACTCTAATGCCTTCATTAAAAGGAAATACAACTCTAAGATCAATAATGTCTTTCCAAATTTGGGAACAACCTTGAAAGTTGACTGATTCCCAATTATTGTCATTGTTAACCTTGTATTTTTAACAAATCACTTTGGACCAAAGAGTTTGTTTTTCTAATGCCAAGCACCAAATCCATTTAAATAAGAGAGCTTTGTTTTTAACTAGCAATGAACCCACACCTAAACCACCATGTTTTAAGGTTGCCTGAATTAAGTTCCAATGGAGTTAAAAAAGCAAAAGGTAGTCCAGCGATTCAGATTATGTCCATACTTCTTTTTGTTGTGGCTAGAGCTTTGGTGTTTTGTCCTTTTTAACTGTGTTGCAAAGTCATTAGTTGTGGTTTGTGCTTGTGGAGCGTGCCTTTGGTTGTTGATTATGCATCTACGGTGGGATTAAGGTGAGAATCTCTGAAATCTTTCTTCTAGTCAAGCTTTTAGAGAAGCCCTAGGTTTCTACTGAGTCGGTTCTTTTGATGAATTGGTTATTCATTTGTTTATTTGGGCCTAAACCTCACCAAAATCCACCTTTCGTAATCTCTCTCAAATTAATGAAAATTTTATTTTAGTTTTAAAAAAAAACTAGATGATCTATCAAATATATATGTACTTGCTACTGTCATGTGGCATTCTAAATTTTGGTGCTGCCATGTGGCATTATAAAGTAAGAAGATTTCCCCTCGCTACTGCCACGTGGCATTCTAAATTTTAGTGCTGCTATGTGGCACTTACCATATAAAATTATTATATTTAATAATTATAGCAATTAATGCAAGTAATTATTACCATTACTATTATCATTAAATATTTTTACTATTAACATTATTACCACAATTTTTATGGCTAATTAATTAAAAATATTAGACATATTTCAGTAATTTTATAAATTTCTCATTTAATATTATTAAATTTTTAATTATTTTATTTAATTATAAAAATTTAAAAATTATATATCTTAAAATTAATAAATAATTTAAAATTATACTATAAACGAAGTTGTATGGAGTTAAAACACTTTGCATTCTCTCTATTTTTATATATTTAATCATTTTTAATTTATTTTAATGTTATTTTATTTTTATTTATCTTATTTTAGTATGTGTTTAATAAAGATATATTTTCAATTATATATTGAATGCTATATATATAATGAATTATAAAAAAATGAAATGAAATAAAATTTTATTTTCATAGTTATGGAAACAAGAAATTTATATTAATATTCAATTTTTATTATTTTTTTTATAATTTTTATGGTATAATTAATAAATAATTAATATTATTACTTTGGTTAATATTAATAATATTATTTTATTTTATTTTATTATTATTTAGAAAAAATTTTAAATTATATATATATGCGCTAAGTAATTTAATTAAATTCTCCATTTTTTTGTTAATTAATTATATAATTTCTTTAATTTATTATTAAGTTATTAATTCCTTAATTATGTATATATAAGTTATAAATTATTTAATTATTACACTTTAATATTATAATAAGTAGCTACTATTATTATTATTTAATTATTGTAAATGTTTAAAAAGATCAATTTAATTAGAGATAGAAAAATTAAGAGTTAATCAAATTAATTTATTAATTATACTTGATAAATAGATATGCTAATTTTATATGTTTTATTTTCACTTTCTGATGAAGAGGTGGTTCAGATTTAGTAAAACAAATTCAAGAAAAGATATGATTTTAAATCTGTCACATTTATATTAAATAGTAGTTTTTAATTGAATTTATTGATAATAATTTTTTATGTATTTCTTAAAGAGTTAGTAATATATAATTATTATATAGTTTAGTTTTTCTACATACAATTCTTAATTATTTTGATTTTCTAAATTTAAATAATGAAAGATATTGATTATTAAATATAATTGTCATTCATTATGAGTTTCATAATTTTTAATTTAAAAACGTCAATGGTAATTATTTTAAAGGAAAGTTAAATATTTTTAAATATATTTACTGCAATTAAATTTAGTATTTAATTATTGATAATTTGACAACTCAATACATTTAATTTTAAAATTCAATGAATATTATCATGACTATCTAATTATTACCACAACTAAAAGTTTAATTTTTTTTAAAATATCTGCTTCAAATTAGAACCAAGCATATTTAAATTTTTATGATAAATTAATGATTGAATTTTCTTTTAAATATATTTAATTATTAAAGGTAATGTCTATCCATTAATTTTTAATTTTTTTAAAATAAAAAAGTTCACATTAAATTTTTTCTGTATTTTCTGAATAGCTGTAATATATAATTACTAAATATAATTATTACACGTTATCATGTTTCTAGTTTTTAATTTAAAAACGTCAATCCCAGTAAAATCAAGACTCATATTTACTTTCAAGAAAAATCAATATTTAAAAATTTTTTCTATCTCTTTTATACATTTAATAAATTTTAATTATTTTAATATTATTTTATTTTTATTATTTTAAAATGATTTTATTATTATTATTATTATTATTATATACTAAGAATAACTTATAGCCATTAAAAAAAATTATTGCTATATTAAGTTTATTAATTTAAAATTATTGTTAATTTATTTAGTCAAAATTTATTATTAATATTTTAATATTTTAAATAATAATATTAAAATTTTTTAATTAAAAAATAATTTTTTAATTAATAATAATTTAATTAAATTTGATATATATATATATATATATATATATATATATATATATATATATATATTACTATACATGGCACATGTATTCTACTGGTTAATAATATAATCGTATGGTGGAATTCTCTGATCTGGTATTTGCCGGTACACTTGTCAAGGTGTTAAACGAACCTTGTAGACCAGTGCGTTTATGCTTTTCGATGTTTTGTCTTCTTTATTGCGAAGCAATCACCTCCTAGCCGACTGGCTCCTATACCTACCATGCTTTATCTAAAAAGGAGAAAAACATTCAAAAGCATGCACATGGCACATGTATTCTACTGGTTAATAATATAATCGTATGGTGGAATTCTCTGATCTGGTATTTGCCGGTAGTCAAGGTATTAAACGAACCTTGTAGACCAGTGCGTTTATGCTTTTCGATGTTTTGTCTTCTTTATTGCGAAGCAATCACCTCCTAGCCGACTGGCTCCTATACCTACCATGCTTTATCTAAAAAGGAGAAAAACATTCAAAAGCATGCACAGATTTGTGGTTGTACAATTCTGGGCAATAAGATTTGGAGCAACCTCTACCCACTATAATATAAACCATAAATATATATGATATCTTGATCTATAAACCAAATTACTTTCGGTGAAAAAAAATCTATACCAAATCATAAAAAAAAAAAGAAAAAAAGAAAAACGAGAGAGAGATATATAATGATCTCCTGCCTACAAGAAAGTGCTGGTCAAGTGATAAATTTGCATATCAAACTCGAATTCTTACTCAAACTCGAAAAAAAATCCAGGTAGGCAAGATTCCCCTTATATATAATTAAGCAGGGACTAAAAAGAAATTATTTATAGAGAAAAGAAAAGAAAAACCCTTACAGGTATGGAAGGCCAATCCTCCCCATTTGAGACCTGGAGCTAAACATATAGTAAGCCTAAATAGTTGTTTTCCTTGCATGGATGCAGCTGTTAAGTTTCTATGTCGTAGTATTTAAACAGCAAAGAGTTAGATCCAGTTAGAGAACTCATTCCAGTTCTAAAGTCTAAACAAGTTTCTTACTTGCAAATTATGTACCTCTAATATCAACGAATCGCTGCAGTCGTGCCACGCCTAGTACTCTATCCAAGAGAAAGAAGAAGAAAAGGACATGGGGTAGCATTTTGGTTTCTGGAAGAATAAGCTAATAAGTGATCTCTCTCTTCCCAAAGCATATATGAGGGAATATAGTGTATGGAGGAGGATTGGGGTTAAGTGGCCTCCTTTTCGTTTCAACCAAAACATCTATTGGGTTGAGATTAATTCTGAGTGTAGTGCTGCTCCATCTAAAGTAAAGGCATTCACCACAACCATCCCTCCATCACCTTTAAGGCCGACCCACTAACTCATTAGATTCCAAAAATGTTTATCTGCTCTTAGAAACTCTTCTTCGCCAATTCCTTTGTAGCCATAGTCATTAATGTCATGTCATTTTGAAAGCTCAAGCTCACTTTTTCTACGGCAAAATTAAGTTTTTGCAGTGCAGAATATGCCAGAATCCACTACACATATGTCCCCTTTTTAGTTTTTCCCGTTTTGAGAAGCTAGCTTGCACGTTGCATTATGCCTGCACCTGACCATGGTTGGATCAGAATCGGGATCAAACCGATTAAATTTGGATTCAAAACCATTACTCGAACCATGATTCTAATCCGGCCCGACTAAGGGAGGGTCAAGTTCAATATTCTCTCCGACCTTTAACAAGATCAGATCAAACTAGCAGTTCAGTCTCAAAAGCTGTATAAAATTATTTTTATATAAATAATATATATTTTAATTAATATAATTCGTTATAATATAATTATTCAAATATAAAATATTATTTAAATATTTAATTAACTCTTCATAATATTTAATTATTTAAATTTAATTACTTAATATATAATTTTTTATTAAATAATAATTTTTAATTAATTATTTTTAATATTTTTATTTAAATAATTATTTATTATTTAAAAATTATATATTTATTTATAATATATATTTAATTCTTGATTATTTATAATTATTTTAATATTTCAAATATAAAATAAATATTTACATAAACATAAAATTTGGATGAAAAGATCACTTAATCAAGAAAGAAATTAAATAAATGCACAAAGAGAAAAAAAAAAAAAAAGTCCGCACTAAAGAATTGGAGTTTTTTTTATTCTTCAAAGGCATATATATGCACTCAGGTAATTCGATAATTAGTCGTGTCTTTTGATAAAATTATGAAAATTTTATCAAGATATACTAAATGGATCACGTGTATATGATTTATGTGTTGAGGTTAAGCCCATGCGCATACCAGCTCACTCTTTTGAGCACTTTAATTTTTTTTCTCTAAAGACATATATATACACTCAAGTGATTCAGTGACAAAATATATTTATTAATAAAACTATAATAATTTTATTAATACATGATGATTTATATAAATCACTAACATATATTATTCACGATGAATATAAAATTTGGAAGGATTATATTGAAATTTAGGAAGAGAGAAAGAAATTGAAAAAATACTAATCATTATCTTAAAATTATTAAATATAAAATGTATTACGTGTGAATATTATTACTGACAAATTAGGATATAAAATTATTTGTTTTTTTATAATTTCCAGTTCAGTCATTGTCAATCTCAATCATTGAAACACCAATCAATCCACTGTACGTATTAAAATTATAGAATAAAAACACAATTTCCAGCTGACTATTTTGCCTTTTGAGCCAATTAAATATTGCAAATGTCATAAAAGAGTTAACATAAAATACACAACTTAACATAAAATACAATATAATGTTTCAAAAAATAAACTTAATAAACTATTCTATTATTTATAAAAAACAAAAAAAATGTTTGCTGGGGGTGGAACATAAGCATAAGCATTTACAAAGAAAAGATGAAAAACAATTTGGAGTTTTTTTTTTTTTTTTTTAAGAATAAGGTTTATTTTCCATCACTAAATAGCCTTTAAATTTGTTCCTTACCTTATTGTTTTTATTCTTTTATTAAATTTCGTCCAAATTTAAAAATTTTTACATTGATTACTCATTTTATTCATATTTTTTAATTTTAAATAATTTAATCATATTTTTTTAAAATTAAAAAAAAAAATATCTAATTAGTAAATTCTTAATTGAGGATTCTAAATTGTGTCACATGAGATATCAGATGATTTAATAAGTCATAATTTTTTGTTCTTTAATTGACTCATCCCTCTTTCCAGTAAAAGAAAATAAAAACATTATCCATTTTCTCCTAACCAACAACCTATTTCCTTAACCAGCAACCGATTTCCCAATTTCTATCTCTAACCATTTTCTTGGTCTTGTTCATATACTCTTCTCAACCTTTTTCTGATTTATTTTTTAAGTTTTTCATTGTGAATAAAATTAATGTCTTTAATTTTTCATGGGAAAAGAGAGAAATAAATCAAATGAAAAGAATAAAATAAAATTGTAACTTATCAAGTCATTTGGCATCTCACGTGACAAAGTTAAAATTCTCAAATTAAAATTTTAATTTTAATTTTTTTTTTAATTTTAAAAATTAAGATTAAATTATTTAAAATTAAAGATTTAAATAAAATAAGCAACCAACCTAAATCTTTGAATTTATTTAGTCAATAACCTATTATTATTATTATCTAATGAAGGGAGTTATTATATTGAATATGCTATTATGTTTGGTAGGCCAACTAGTTTCATTAATATTGAACAAGATAGGCGTCCATGATGAAGGCAATTGGGCAAGCAGATATGTCCTTACACAACCATTTCATTGACTTCCACATTCTCATTATCAATTTATCATAAAGTCAACATTTCTTAGAAAATAATAATAATAATATGTCAACTTAATTTAAAAAATAAAATCATCCCAAATAAAAATGGAGAAGGTTCCTTTCTTAATTTTATATTCAAAGATTTTTTTTTTAATTATTTGTTTGAATATATTAATTTTATAATCACATATATATTCTCAGTTCCCATCCATGCATAATCAAATAAATAATATCACACACATATGTAAATTGAAAAGAAGCAAAAGACTAGATTGTTATTACTTATTTATAAAAATAATGAAAATCATTCTTTACAATTGAAATATAATTCAATATCATATAAAATTATTTCTCCAATCAATTATTTCTTTGATAAAATTATTTTATAATATTTTATAAAATCTCAATAGGAAAAAATTAATCATAAATAATACCATAATGTAATATCAGAATTTAAAAAATTCTCAGTTTTCACAGGGTAATCTCACTTGTTTCTAGAAAATAAAATACAAAAATTGAATATTATAGAATTTCATATTGATTTGAGATAGGGCTAATGTGCCTCTTACATGGTTTTGGACACTCTTCTTTCCTTAAATTAGTTTTTGAGGTGATTAGACCCGATCCATTTTCTTAATATAATCTATGGGTCTATTTAATTATGAAAAATATATTTTTTCTATTTTTTATTTTTAAGAAAATTCAAATTTTTTAGTTTTAGGCAAAATAAAAAAAAAATGAAAACATTTTAATCTGTTAATAATAAAAAAATAATTTAAAATTAGAATTATTCATATATTTCATAATTAAAAATAACTAATTATAAATATATTTTAAAACTTATTTTTTAAAATTTAAAAATTTTTAATATCTGTTATTATTTATATGTTTTATAATAATATGATAATTCTTATTTTTACAAATGAATATTTTTTTAAACAATTATTTAATTTTAATATAAAAATCACATTTTATTTTATTATAAAAATTATTATTTTTAATAATAAAAAAATATTTTTCAAACTTTAACAAAATTTTAAAAAATCAATATATATATATATAATGAATAATAAAATTTAATTAGTTAAAATTACTATATTATAATAAAAAATTTAAAACTAATAATTTTTTAATTTTTAATTAAATTTAGTTCTTCAATTTAACAATATTAAACTTAGCTAGAGGAGTTGAGTGGCCACGTTTTCTTGGCAGTAACATTGCGATTAAACTTTTTTTTTTCCTATGGTAGAAGAAAAATGGTAATTATATGTATACATATTTTTTTTTTATCTATTTAGTTTATATAAGAGGAAAGAGAGGAATCATGGAATTCATAAAAGAAATACATAATTATTTTATATTATGTCAATTAATGAATGATTAAATTTTTTTATAAGTTTAAAAAAAAATTTTAATAATGGATGAAATTTGATTAATTATTAAAAATTAGTATATTTTAATTAAAATAAGGATAATAAATTATTAATTATAAAATTCTTAACACGATAAAGTCAAGAAATAAAAAAAAAAATTTAGCTTACAATATCCACTCTAGATAGATTATAATACTTATATTTATATTAAAAATAATTTAAAAAATAAAATTATTTTGACAAATTTTTTTAAATAATAAATTTTAATTTATAAAATCAAAATATTGATCATATTCTCATACTATTTTATAATTTATAATATTTTAATTGAGTAAAGTAATATATTTTTATTAATTTCACTTATTTATGACACTTTTAAATTAATTTTAATTATAATAAAATGCAGTCATGATAATTCAATATTATGACAATTCTATAAGAAATGTTAGATTTAACTGTAACGATTTTTATAGTCAAATTTGACTCCATAAATTTATTACAATAATATATAAATTATTATATTTTGCTGTTATAAAATTATAGTCATTAATATTTTATAATAAAATTATGGTTTTTCTAAAAATATTTATTGACAACAATGATTATTGTTGTAAAAAATTTTTAAGGATAACAATAATTATTGTCACATCTTTTTGTGTACCATTAATGATAATTATTTATGTTACTTATATATATTAGATTTTTAGATAGTAAAATTAATGTTGCTATAAAATTTTTGTTGCTAATTTAATATTTATTATAGTGCAATAAAAAATTTAATTTAATGACTATTAAAAATCAACATATTATCATAATATTATATATAGTTAGTATAAACAACGTACAATACATATAAATATAAAACTCTATATTTTATCTCTCATAAAAATTGATTTTTAATTTTTTAAAAAATTACTAATTTTTTACATATCCTAAGCCATTAAAAGAAAATTCTTACCTACATTAAGTTATTTGTATACTCAATCAATAAAAAAATTACTATCATATATTTATGCATAGAATTTATTATAATTTTAATTAAAATAATATTTATTGATTAGTCGGGTGTATATACATTTCAATGTAAGTAAAATTTAACTTAATTGAGGGACTAAAATTATTATTTTTTAAAATATTATTATTAATTATTAAAAATAATTTAAAAAATATTTTATTATTTTAGTGTTTTAATAAATAAAATTTGCAGTTATATCGACAAAGACAAATAAACCCTTACTCGCCATCCAAAATTGAAAAAAAACCTCTGCCAGAGGAACCTTGAACCTGACCAAAGATACGGCCAAGTTCAATTTTGACGCCATCGTGTGAAACCATGTCACTCCACGTGGGGTCCACTAAACCCGACCTAAAAAACCCCGCGAAATTCCACTCCACAATTAGTCACATTGACTTTGACTTTTCATTGCCACAGTGCCACGTGATTCACTTCCCCGCATCCAGGGCATTTGCGAAAATTACAATCAACCTAATTTCCTCAACAGCACACTCACACACTCATCATTCTGCAACACCAAACTTACATTCGAGATGCGACGCCATAAAGTAGAGATCAAATTTTTTATTTTTAATGCTGGAGTTTCTTTGTTTGGTGGAGAGCCAATGCTTTTTTTTTTTTTCTTTTTTCCTTCCCTGGGCAATCAAACAGAGCAGACACACAATTTTTTTCTTTTTTTCTTTGAGTTTTCCTTTTTTAGAGGCGTAGGAAATTTCAATGAATCTGGACGGCATTTGGATTTCTATTATTTGAAGGATAGGTTCATTTATATATTCATCAATGATGATTATGGATATTTGGAAACGTAAGGACCATCAAGTGTGGCGTAAGTGATGGTTTAAGAAATTATATTATAGAATTTCTCCTGTTTTTGGGTTTTAATTTCATGTCATTTATTCTTTTTTAACGCTTTCTATTTTGTACAGAGATTGAGTGCCAGGTTTTGACGAGGGAAGATCTTTTTGGTGTGAGAGGGTAATCCTGTTGTCCACTATCAACGGCTTTCATGAGAAGTGCATGAAGATAGGGGTGAGATATGGAGACTTTATTCCCCCAATAAAAGACTTGCAATTTGACAGATACCCATATGCTTAGATGAAAAGAAACATTTGAATTCTGGTTTTGATTATTACATTGTTTTCATGCCTGTAAATGAAAGGAATGTGGTGAAAGTTGCTCACCCTCATCCTATTAATTTTCTTGATAGAACAATGTGAGTTCAAAGTAACACTTCTTTTGAAAAGGGTCAGAGTGAAATAAGATTTTATAAAGTAAAATTTTTTAAGGTTGAGTTTTTTTATGGTTTTTAAATTTTTGTATCTTTTTAATATTTAGAAAGAAGAAAAATTTTTTTAAAAGTATTTTAAAAAAAAACCTATAGATTGAAAAATATAGGTAAATTTTTAATCTTCCATCGAATCAAACACAAATTCAAGTCTGTTACTTTAAAAATTTTCTTTTCAAATAAAGGCTAAGTGCATATAGAGCAGCGAATTAGAGATATTATTAAACAATAATATAATATAATTAATTTAATAAAAAATAATTATATTATATTATATTATATTACAACTTATTAAACATAGTTTTAATGTTATGAAGGGACTGCTTTGAATTAGTCAAGTTGGCCTTCAACATTTTCAGAAGGGCATAATAGCTAGATTCTTTAAATTCATTTTAAAAATTTGAATTTTTATTTCCTCTTGGAGTATAGCATTTTTTTTAAATTTTTTTTTTGGCTTTACTTGTAGCGTGAAAGGATTTGGATGCTTATCCTTTTTATGTCATTTTCTTTTTGACTAAAATAATGATTAAAATTCCAGTGCCAACTGCTGCAAAATAATTTATGATGCTCTGCATATATATGAACATCAGTTGTTTTCTTTTGAATATGAATATTGTACAAGAAGGAAGTGATGCTAAAGCCTTTTTGTTATTTGCTTTGTTCTTTTTCATCTTAATTAACTTTTGATGCGAATAAATCATAGATATAGAGGTCACAAGCAAACCAAATCAGTTCTAGCGGGTGCAATATCAACCCAACAAAACTTTGCATGACCTTTGATGAAGACATTACACCGAATTAATTTCTTACCCAAAACTCCAGTTCGAATTATCAAAAAGAATAATGCTACTTTTGATGGCTGGTTGTGATGAACTGGGCTTTCGTTTTTAGTTTTTTCACTTTTCTGACTGAATATATAGGCAACTAGCATCAATTCAACCTCCATTTACATTGTCTATGAGCTTTTGATGGCATGAGGGAAAAAAAAAAAGTATACAGGAAAAAGAAATTATATATAAATGCCACTTTGAGTTTCATAGCTACTGCCACCTGTGCCCCCGAGTCAACACCTTCTCCTGCAATTTTTTTCCCCTCATCTATAACCACCACAACTATGGAGGAGATGATCGCCTGCTGACCTCAATCTTTATGTGTAGAATAACCCACGCTCTAGTCGGTCCAATCTTAAAAAAATTTAAGTTCACTTTGTTTTGTGTCATGTATGTGACATGTAAGAGAGATCTAGATTCATACCTTACTAATTCATGATAATTCCTCTCCCCCCCACCCCCCCACCTTTCAACTAGGAAGGTTTGACCTGTAATCCTTTCATAACTTATATAAGCAGGAGCCGCTATGCACCATTTCATGATCAAGAAAGCTTTGCATCTTCCTACACTTGTTGCCTAGCCTCCTCTTTCCAGTAGCTTCCTTCATTTTGTTGTGGTTAGCTTCACTTTCTTTACCTATGACTACTCCATGTTGTTCCCTTAATTCAGTTGCCTTTTCTTTTCCAGAATTCCATGAAAAATGAGCTTTTCTATGGGTAGAATTTTCAGTGAACATAGCTTTATAGGGTTGATTTTGTATGTTAACAAAATATGAAACAAAAGAAAGACAGACTAAAAGGGCAATCTTTAACATGGTTTGGTGCAGCATACAAGGCCTTTGCTTTTTTTTTTTTTTTTTTCTCTGCATGCTTAGAATCAGAATTGTCTTCCTTCTGACGATGGTTGCCTTGTAAACAATTCTTCATTACAGGTGAATTCAACTATCAATGTCTTCAACAGTACATTCAACTGACGAGGATCACGAAACCAAAGAGATGGACATTAGAAGCCTGTCATCCTCTCGCCGTCAACCTCAAAACGCGCCACATATACACAAGGTTGGAGTTCCTCCTAAGCAAAACTTCTTGAAAGAATTCAAAGCTACTGTGAAAGAGACATTATTTGCAGATGATCCTCTGCGTCCTTTCAAGGACCAACCAGGGTCGAAAAAGTTCATCCTGGGCATGCAAACCATCTTCCCCATCCTTGAATGGGGTAGAAGTTACAATTTCACTAAATTTCGAGGGGACATCATTGCTGGACTGACCATTGCTAGTCTTTGCATTCCTCAGGTAGATTTGCTTTGGCTGCTTAAGTGAAGAAACTCAACATATTATTCCTTCTACCACTTTTGAACTATTTCAGAACTTTCTTTTTATTGGCAAAACAGGATATTGGGTATGCAAAACTTGCAAATTTGGATCCCCAGTATGGATTGTGTAAGTTTGCCTTAGTTTGTACTTCTTGAATTGCCTTGGCATTTCTTGTGTTTGACATTTACACATACCGTTGTTTTTGTTTGAAACGTTTGTCAGACTCCAGCTTTGTTCCACCACTTATATATGCTTTCATGGGTAGTTCTAGAGATATAGCAATAGGACCAGTAGCCGTGGTTTCTCTCTTGCTAGGGACTCTGCTTCAGAATGAAGTTGATTCGAAAAAAGATGCAGAAGCATATCGGCGGCTAGCATTCACAGCCACCTTTTTTGCAGGAATCACCCAGGCAACCCTCGGGGTTTTCAGGTAATCAAATACCCTTACCCATGTAAGTTTCAATAGGCAATTGAAGCTTTAATGGGTTTTCCATCTGGATTTTCTTTTCTCATGTTCATATTTTGGCTTTGTTAACATCATAATCGTTGGGTCATCTGGTAGGCTGGGCTTCTTGATTGACTTCTTATCACATGCTGCTGTTGTTGGTTTCATGGGTGGAGCTGCCATCACAATTGCACTACAGCAGCTTAAGGGTCTTTTTGGAATACAAAATTTTACGAAGAAAACTGATATAGTTTCTGTATTGCACTCAGTGTTTGGTTCCGCCCACCATGGAGTAAGTTCTATCTCATTTTCCTTTTCTTTTAGGGGTTTTTTTTTTTTTTTATGCTTGTGCTCACTTTTAAAGTTTTGAGCCACGATATTGGAATTGTACAAAATCAAGAAGACACTGAATTCCGTGCAACAAATTTTTTGCAGTGGAACTGGCAGACTATAGTCATTGGTGTGAGCTTTTTAGCTTTCCTCATATTTGCCAAGTACATTGTAAGTCTCTAAATTTAGCCACATTCTCCTAAAATAAATGTTTTCATATAATTTCCTAATTCTCACATTAATTGTGGTGCAGGGGAAAAAGAACAAGAAATTCTTCTGGGTGCCTGCAATTGCACCACTGATATCTGTTATTCTGTCGACCTTTTTTGTGTTCATAACCCGTGCAGATAAGCATGGGGTTCAGATTGTAAGCATTTCTTTTGGGATATAATTTTGAATATGGTAGGAACTTCATAAGTAAGATACTAACTGTTTTATTGTTGTCTGAAGGTGAAACACATAGAAAAAGGAATTAATCCCTCCTCTGTGAAGAAAATATATTTCAGTGGTGAATTTCTTCTGAAAGGTTTTAGGATTGGTGTTGTGGCTGGAATGATAGGATTAACGGTGAGATAGCTTTGGAACCCATCTTCTCTAATTTATCAATAGAATTTTATGATCAATTCTTAAACTATACTATTTCTTTTTCATCTTTTTATTGTTTCAATAATGGATTTGTTAGGAAGCCATAGCAATCGGAAGAACATTTGCTTCCATGAAGGACTATCAACTAGATGGAAACAAGGAAATGGTGGCACTAGGAACCATGAATGTTGTCGGTTCAATGACTTCTTGCTATGTGGCAACAGGTGAGAAATATGCACATATCAATCTTATTAATCTACCTGCTTCTGAATAATGATGACAATGTGTAAATGATAGTGAATGAATGCATGATTGTTGTACATCAAATACTCAAACTAATGACCTTCCCTTCTTCCAGTAAGCCATAAAAACTAATGCATGTATACCCAAGAAAATCCCAACACAAAATTTAACTTTCGATCATACAACTAATAATGATGATTTGAAGCATAAGCCAGAGTAAATGCATATAATGGCTCCTAACAATTGTTTTGTCAAGTGTAGCTTTAACTACCTCTGTGGATTGAGTTTACCACTGAAAGGTTCTTATGCCTAACCTGTGGAGATATATTCTATGAGCAGTGTGGAATACTTAAAATTGACCTTTTGTTTTATCTGTTACTTGCAGGTTCATTTTCTCGTTCAGCTGTGAATTACATGGCTGGCTGCCAAACTGCAGTCTCCAACATTGTTATGTCTTTTATTGTATTTCTGACCTTGCAATTTATTACACCACTTTTCAAGTATACCCCAAACGCCATTCTTGCTGCTATTATTATATCAGCTGTTGTTGGCCTAGTTGACTTTGAGGCAGCAATTTTGATATGGAAAATAGATAAATTTGATTTCATTGCTTGCATGGGAGCCTTCTTTGGTGTAGTTTTTTCATCTGTGGAGATAGGCCTCTTGATTGCGGTAAGACATAGGATGCATGCTTTATATTCCCTATATCTAATAATTATGATTGCCACTTGCCAGGATATATTATACTTTCACCGTGCCATGACAGGTCTCAATATCCTTTGCCAAAATTCTCCTACAAGTTACCAGGCCCCGGACTGCAATTCTTGGGAAGCTACCTGGGACAAATGCTTACAGAAACATTCAACAGTATCCAGGAGCAACCAAGGTTCACGGTGTTTTGATTGTGAGAGTTGATTCAGCAATTTACTTTTCCAATTCCAATTACATTAAAGAAAGGTAAAGACATCTTCGATATCGATTCATCTGTATTGTTTAAGCAATCATATCTAGGACCTAAAACCTGTATAGAGGCGTTTGTTCGTTTGTTTTCTTAGTCAGAGCTGTAATACTAAGGATCTATTATTTTGAGTTCTACTTAACTCTAGGTTATGTGAAGACTTGTTTTGACCTCCAATCCCCTACTCAAAAAAAAAAAAAAAAAAAAAAAAATCCGAAGTCTTTATGGATTAATAGTTATAATTTATATCACATAACAATGCTTTGATGCAATGGTAAGATTGCTTTTTTGCGACTGGAAGGTCACAGATTTGAGTCATCAAACGCCATTTTATTTTCATAAAGTAGGGGAAAAGCAGCATAGGACAGATGATCCTCCACTGACCCTTGTAAAGCAGGGAGTCTTGTGGATTGGGGATGCCCATTTTTACTGTTTAACAGTGATAAATAAATTTGAAATATTAATCTGATTAAGTAGTTTCCTTATCCCTAGCATATCGAAAGTTTTGAACTCAAATTAAAACCTCCAATAAATACCTTCGAACATTTAGGATCTTCATATAAGTGTTGCTTTAAAAAATGATTTCTAGGATTTTGGAGCTCGGCTAGATTTCCAACAATTTTGGGGATGGCTAAAAACAAAAAATTCTTGCAGAATATTGAGATGGTTGACGGATGAGGAAGAACAGTTAAAAGCATCATACCAACCAAAAATCCAGTTTTTGATAGTGGAGATGTCACGTAAGTTGATTTTATATACTGTTGAACGAGAAAAGCACACATTAGGATTGTTTGTTTCCATCTCATTTTTTCTAATGTTTTCGCAGCTGTCACTGATATTGACACCAGCGGCATCCATGCCCTGGAAGAGTTATACAAGAGCCTCCAGAAGAGAGATGTTCAGGTAAAATTAAAAAGAAAAACTTCTACACCAGTGTAACCATCTTATGAAATCTGTTTCTTAAACTAGTATATCACATGCTTCACAAGTGATAATCACATGCAGAATCGTCAAAAAAAAAAAAAAAAAAAAAAAGGAAGCAAGCTTTGAGATTAGCCAAGTTGCATATGCCTTACCAGGAGTTTCTCAATGTCTGTTGCGCAGCTTATTCTGGCAAATCCTGGACCAGTGGTGATTGACAAGCTCCATGCTTCCAATTTTGCAACTACAATCGGCGAGGACAAAATCTTCCTTACAGTTGCAGATGCTGTCGCTTCATGTTCTCCAAAATTGGTGACAGAAGTTTGAGAAAAATCAGAATAAGGTTGGTGCGTTTGCAATGTTAATGTATGATATAGTAGGTTGATGGTGGGGTTCATTATCCAGCTCCAGGCCAAAACACAGGAAAAGGGGCAAGCGTCAACGGGAAAAAAGTTTCTTTTTCAAAAATGCAACTGTAGTAAGCTTTTTGTATATGAAGGCTCATTTCCCCTGACTCCACATTCCTTGTCTTACAAGCGCGTTTTATGCTACTTCATCTTCTCTCTCAATCTCTCTCTCTCTCTCTCTCTCTCTTCATGGAAAATAAATCATAATGAATTACTTTGCTCTGGAATTATTATAGTGAAATCCCATATTAATCAAACTTAATTATATGTAATTTCGTTACTCAATCATGCAATGCAAGGCAAAAACTAAGAGATAATTTGGTTGGGAATTAGCGGTTTAAGTTTTAGAAAGAGGTAAGGGAGGGACAGCATCAGCATGATTGTTGGGGTGAACATGGCCGTGAAGGAAGCTAGATTCATTCAGACTTTGAAATCTGCAAAAGGTTTCGAATAATATCTATTGAATAAAAAAAAAAAGCACCTTTGATTTTTTTCTTTATTATTATTATTTTTTTATAATTACTTTTGGAGTTGAAGATAAGATTATGGCAGCAGCAACTCAGCAACTAGCTAGTGGATCTGGATTCAGTGTTTAATATATTTATTATATTTTAATCACTCACCTTTAATTAATATAATTTTTTGGTCACTGATAATGAAGTAACATTTTTCTTAGATAAATGAATTTAATTCTTCAACTTTTTAGGAAATCAAAAACTGTTTATTTTTAAATGTAACAATTAAAATATTATTTAAAATAAATTTAAAATTAATTTTATGAAATTGAAGGTCTATTTATGTATAAACTTGAATAAGTGATCCATTGAATAATTTGGTTAATTTAAAATTTAATTATAATTAAAATTAAAGAAATTAAATATATAATAAAAATATAAAATAAAACATAAAAAATGATAATCTAACTTTTCATCAAACTAACCTAACACCCTCTCTCTCTATATATATTCATAAGTATTAAAAAGGAAAAGTTAGAAACAGGAGGAAAAAGATGTGTAATTTCTTTTATTAAAATAATGTGTTTATTTGTAATAAACATAAAAGTTTTTATAATTTTCAATTCACGTTGACACTTTCAGTTACCAAAATATAAGGATATTTAATTGTAAATTTTTACTCTATGTAGACATTTAATTACAAAAAAAATAATAATTTAAACACTCTAACAAAAAATGTTCAAAAAATTGGGACACCCAAAACGTGAATATCCCTAACTGGCCATATTACTATTGCAGAGATAATAGACGTGGAACCTTTCGAAGGCTGTATTCTTCCATCATTGACTGTTATCTCAACTAGAGAGAGTCAAAACTCTGAAACAAGACAAATTGTTGAACGTTAGTAGGTGAATCAGCTAAGGAAAAGAGGTTATGACGCTGGAAAATGTACTAAAAATGAGGTTATGAAGTTGAAAAATGAGCTCAAACATGAAATTATGAAGTTGAAAGAAGATCACATATTGATGACAAGAAAGCATAAACAAATTGATTTGATTTTTGGATTGTTGAAGACAACTATGTTGTTCATTTTGATAGTGTTTTTTATTTTGTTGCACCGAAAAGCAAGTAGAAAATGGATAAAAATAAATTGTAAGTGATAATGTATTTTGGATATTTTGCTTTTGGATATTTTATATCTGTCTAACGGCTTCTCTTATAGAAGGGTAATAAAAGGACTAAGTAGTTCTATTGTAAATTAACAAGGAATTTTTTAATTGGTTCTAAAAATTTTAGGGACTAAACTGAAAATTTTGAGCAAAATTCAGGGATCTTGTAGTAATTTATCACATAATAAAAAGTTTTTGAGAGGGTTTTGGACTTTGGGTTTCTAATTTGTTGAAATTTTCTTGAAATGGCCCAAGGCCCCCAAATCCCTTAAACCCTATCTTCCAAACCATTCTACCTCCAAATTCCAAAGCCTTGACATTTTTCAGATTGTCCTCAAATCAATGGCTCAGTCTCTTCTCCCAGCAGTTCGCACCATTATCACCCATTTCTTCACGCAGAAAAACTTGCCACCCCTTATATCACCCAAACTCTCGATCTCCACCACCACTGGTAAAACCCTTTTTTTCCTCTCCCCTCTAAAAACCGACAAACCAAAAACCCTTGCAAAACCGCATGCTATTCTCAATCAAAGTTCAAAATCAAAGCACACTTTGTTTCTCAAGAACAGAGACCAGCGCTTGCTCGGCCCAAATTCTGCTTTTCCGAATGAGAATTCATCTACCACAATTGCTGCCATCGTCACCTCCATAGGTGGCCCGCCTGCCGCCGTGGGGATTGTGCGATTGTCCGGTCCTTCGGCGGTGGATATTGCTTCACGTGTGTTTAGACCAATGAAGAAAAGGAAGAAGAATCAAAAGAAGAGTGGAGGATTCTGCGCGTGGCAGCCTACCAGTCATGTTGTGGATTATGGCGTGGTTTTCGATCATGAAGGAAATATAATTGATGAGGTATTATCATTTCATTATCTTTATATGTGAAATGAGCATGCTTAAAAGTTAGCAAATTTGAAGGGGATTTTGTTGTTTTCAGGTCTAATTTAAGTTAAGAATTTTTGAGTTATCATTCTAGCTATAGTAGAAAAACTCACCAAATGTAAAACTGCGCATCTACGGGCATGTTGCTAAGTTATAAGTTTCAAATTGTCATTTTTTCAGTGTATGAGTAAGAGCACTGGTTCATTTTTTTAGAGGCACATTTTTGCCGTCCTCATTAACTGGGATGCAAATAGGCTAAGTGTATTGCCTGAATGTGCAGCCTATGCTCCGATGGTGCCCCTTGTTATTTGTTTTACTTTCGGGGTATAATGGTGTATGAAATGGGCTTTCTTTTACCATTCAGGTTTTAGCTCTACCAATGTTGGCTCCTAGATCTTTCACTTGTGAAGACGTGATTGAGCTTCAGTGTCATGGGAGTGAAGTATGTCTTACTCGTGTGCTGAGAGCTTGTATTGAAGCTGGAGCTAGGCTTGCAGAGCCAGGTTGGATTCTTATTTAATCTTGTACTTGCATGCGTGAATTTTTTGAGAATTATGCTAATTGTTCGAAATTGAGCATCAATAACGTTCATGTAAAATTTGTAATTCAGGAAAGGGATTAAAAAAAAAGCTGATTGGTATGTGTTAAGTGACCTCAATTATATGTTACTTTTGATTCCATCTTATTGCTGAAACAGAGATTTGGCTCTGCCCCTGTCACCAGATGAAGTCTACACTTTCTTCCTTTTCTTGTTGGTCATTGGTTAATATATACAACGTGAGATGAACTGTTGAATTGATAGTATGTTGTCTTCTTTCAGGTGAGTTCACTCTCCGTGCGTTTCTGAATGGCCGTTTGGACCTGTCCCAAGCTGAAAGCGTTGGAAAATTAGTTTCGGCAAAGTCTGTGGCAGCTGCAGATGCAGCACTGGCTGGACTGCAGGCTTGTCTCCTTATAGGCACTCAATTTTTTTTTGTCATCTATGTATTTCCATAATAATAATACTCTTGTGCTTCAAGTAACTATGGATTTTTAATAACTAAACAAGTTTTACATCTGATTACATAAGGCCTGTTCAAAGCATGAATAGAAAGCACTGAACTCATTTTCTAACAGGGAGGCTTTGCTTCTTTGGTCAAATCACTAAGAAGACAGTGTATTGAGTTGCTGACTGAGATTGAAGCTCGTTTAGACTTTGATGATGAGATGCCACCACTAGATTTGAACCTAATTATGGACAGAATACATGTCATGTCACAAGATGTGGAGAATGCACTGGAGACAGCTAATTATGACAAACTTCTGCAATCTGGGTTACAGGTACAATCTGCAAGGCAGCTCTATAACTTTTTCACTGCTTTGCATATTTAGCTCAAGGAATCATAAACCGCTTGCATCCATTGGTAGTATTGAATTGCTAATTGTAGGATGCCTATACATTTAAATTTATGTTATAATCTTTCTCTAAGTTACTGAAGGTGCAACAGGCATGATGTAATCCAAATCATGATAAATCAGTTTTTTCCCTCTTATAACTTTACTGCATCATAACAATCACTTATAATCCTGCAAATTTAGGTATTTTTATGGGCTTGCTGGAATGCTAATTAACTTGTTTTAGTGGATTTTTCTCCATTATGCTGAAATTTTGTATCTATGCAAAGACAACTTATTATATTTATTGAAGATAGTGCCTTTTCTGATCTGTGCATATTTTGCTTTATTCTCAATTGGTGACATTTTTCTTTAAAATCTTGTAGATAGCTATTGTTGGACGTCCGAATGTCGGAAAGTCTAGCCTTCTTAATGCATGGAGCAAAGTATTTTGCGACAACCTTGTTCTGTTTGCTTCTTGATTACCAATAAAATCAACATTGTTTGAGTGTCGTTTTTTGTTTAGCATGCAGAGTGAGAGGGCAATAGTTACAGAAATTGCTGGAACCACCCGAGATGTTGTTGAAGCTAGTGTTACAGTTTGTGGTATTCCAGTGACCCTTCTTGATACAGCGGGCATCAGGGTGACTGACGACATTGTTGAGAAGATTGGTAAGACTTACTAACAAAATCATCAATGGTTATTCAGATTTTTTTTGCTTTCCTGTTTGCTTCCATGGTCCTTGAAGCATAATAATTTGAGTTGATCTTCTGGGGAATTCAGACAAGTCTTAAAACTTTCCCTCGATTTTATTTAATTTCATTTTATTTTTAGATGTTTTGATGGAACTACAGTAATTAGAAAAAATTAAAGAAATTGGAACCGCGCTTGATGGTCTTGATCTGGTGGTGAATAAATGAGTACAAGAATTTTTTTTACAGGTGTAGAGAGATCTGAAGCAGTTGCTATGGGTGCTGATGTCATTATCATGACAGTAAGTGCTTTTGATGGATGGACTCCAGAAGATACTGAACTTCTGAGTAGGATTGAATCTAATAAGGTCTTAGAAGCCTACTCCACTCTCACAATTTTAAGTGTTAAAAATGTAGCATTCTTGCATGAATTTCTTGAGATGCACTTGTCTGTCCATTGTTGCACAATTCATTAATTGAACTTTCTGTGGAGTTACAATTTTTTCCCTTCCTTTTGGAATTTACAGAAATCAGTTGAAGCTTCAGCACCAATGGTCCTTGCAATTAACAAAATAGATACTACTTCATCTTTGCACATGGAATGGGTCGATAAATGCAGGAATTCTTTTAGTAAACTTGTTTTTACTTCTGCTGTTACTGGTCAAGGAATCCGAGATCTAGAGATGGCAATTTCCGAGATTATGGGTCTGAACAGAATACCTGCAGGGGGGCGGAAATGGACAGTTAACCAGGTTTAGCTACTCATTGTGAATTGAGTTTTTCACTTATACCTTTTCTGTCTTTTGGTTGTTGGTTTATGTCACCCTTTTCAGTTCTTATACCTAAACAACTACAGTTTCAAACATCAATTGTAGCCATCACTCACAGCAGTGAACAAATTCTTTGTATAATAAATCTGCTTGGTTTAATTCTAGTCATTTTTTTTTTATAAGAACTTTGATTGGTTTCCTTTTCATTGAATGATGAAATGCAGAGACAATGCGAGCAGCTCGTGCGGACCAAGGAGGCACTCGCAAGGTTGAAATCATCAATAGAGGATGAAATGCCTCCGGACTTTTGGACAATTGATTTACGGGATGCGGCTTTAGCCCTTGGGCAGATAACTGGAGAAGACATATCTGAAGAGGTCTTGTCCAACATTTTCGGCAAATTCTGTATCGGTAAATAGATGATATCATTGCACGTATGCACTGGTAACACAATGATTTGTCTACTGTAATTTTCGGACATTTTTCATATGAGACTTGTGTAAAATATGTCTTTAATTCATTTCTGAAATCAAACAATGGCTGGCACCTGAGTTGCAATTTGCCAATTGGAGTTGCAATTTCCCAATTGGAGTCTTTGTTAGGTTAAGACCAGTTGGATATGGATGCAGTAGCTGTTCAGCCGCGAAACAGGGATAAATATCAGTATTTTGTGGCTGCATTTGCTAAAGCCGCTTCGTGCTTTTGTAATTTTATTACCTTGGTCGGTCATAAATAATAATGATGACTAGAGAAGTGAGGATATTGAAAATGGACAATTGAAGGCCAGGAGGGTTAACCACAATGTAAAATATGTTTCACCTTGGAAAGATAATTGACAAGGGAAGAATTCTGGAAGAAAGAGAAGAGAAAGAAAGAAAAGCAGGAGATGGAGAGGAAGGCCCTAGAAAAGAAGAAAAGGGTAAAAGCCGGGGCTGACTGCGAAAAACATTTTTGATATTTAAAGAACCATGGAGTAACAAAATTACAAAGATGTACGAAAATGAATAATTTGGATAAAGTAATTATTAAGTTCAAATAGAGATGGCAACGAGAAGGGTACGTGAGAAAATTATACTACTCGAATTCGATCCGAATCTGTTATGGGTATTAAATTTTAAATTTTAATTTGTCTCAAATTTGATTATATACTATAAAATTTCGTCCTATTAGAGTTTGATCGAATCGAGTTCACGTAAAAATCCTATCTGTTGTCATTCCTAAGCTCAAACTGCTGTTTATATTCCAGATCAAATAATTTTACTGTTTATTAACAATTCTAATACCCTGAAAATGAATAATTTGGCCGAATTAATGACTCTTTTGATCAATAAAACTTGATAATTTTATATTTCTTTAATATTCTAGCAGAGTTGAACACCAAGAAAAAGCCGCGTGTATTGCTCCCACCTCAAAATCCGCTTTGTTACGTTGGGAACAATCAAAGCAGCAATCAGGGAAATTGTTAACAGTCCTTCAAGTCTATCGTCATTATTATTCAAAAACTATGCGTGTTGGACAGGGTAGACTTACAAACTTAGCGCCTATAAAAATATTCCACAACATCCTAAAAGACAGCAACTGCAAAAGATGGCCTCTTCAAGGTTTCTGTCCTTCCTATGCTGTCTCCTTTCCACACAAACTGTGCCTCTGATCACTCTAGCCCAGCCTGCCATGTTGTACCATGACTGTTTACCAGGAAAGGGTAACTACTCAGCCAATAGTTCCTACCAGGAAAACCTGAATCAACTTCTCACTTCCATCTATACTAACACCGAAATAGATTCCGGGTTCTACAATCTCTCTCATGGACAAGACCCTGACAAAGTTTATGCGAATGGTCTTTGTAGGCCAGATATTACGCCTGAATCATGCCGTGCCTGCTTAAAAAGTGCTAGTGAAAACCTCACTACGCTCTGTCCAAACTCTACGGAGGCTATTGGAGGTTCTGATAACTGCATGTTGCGGTACACGTATCGCTCCATATTTGGGATAATGGAAGGACTACCTTACTTTTTTGTGTATAGCTTGAATAATGTCTCAGATTTAATTGTGTTCAAGCAGTCTCGAAGGACCTTGTTAGATAGGCTGAGAGATCAAGCTGCAGCGGGCAATTCTCGTTACAAGTATGCAACGGGAGACACAGATGTATCCAACTCCTCTCAAAAAATCTATGCACTCGTGCAGTGTACTCCTGACTTGTCTAAGCAGCAGTGCAGCGACTGCTTGAGTCAGGCCACTGGGTTGCTTTCACAATGTTGCGATGAGAGGCAGGGAGGAAGAATTATTACACCCAGCTGTAATTTTCGGTATGAGATAAACCTTTTCTACGACCCTGCTGCACTTGGGAAGCCTGAGAAGCTGCCAACATTACCAGTACCTGCAGCCCAACCATCTCCACCTCCAACCAGTACTGGAAGAACTGGTACATATCCTTAATTACAATTAATTAGATAGTGTCGCTTTTTGGTCTAAAATTAAAGATTCAATGAAATCACACACAAAATTTTTATCTGCTGATTCATTGAGGATTAATTACAATTAATGACATTTTATTTACTGTTTTTGCAGGAAAGGCAAGCAATATAGCTCCAACTCTCATTATCGGCTCTTTTCCCATGTTGTTTTTTTTTTATGCTTTAGCTCGCCATCCCTCCATGATTTTCACTATTTTCTTCTGAATACCACCCTGAAAGTTAAGAGGAGGGGACGGCTGAACCTATTTATGTGATTCCATTTTTAAAATTGAGGAAATGTAATTGTGCTCTCTTCCATTTACTTTGAAACGAAGTTTAAAATTAGAAGTTACTTATAAATTAAGAATTTTTTATAATTAAAGAGAAATTCTTATTTAGATTTGAATTATTGTAGACCTAAAATATAAATTCTTAAGATTTATATATTTATTTTTTATATAAAAATTTATTACAGTGCATTTAGAATAAATAAATTACCCTATCAATTTACTTAAAATAATATTTTATAAAACTAAAAAAAAAGTGATTTATAAAATATAAGTTTTTAAAATTACTTTATAATCTTTTAAAATCAATCAAAAAGGAAATATAATTTTAATATATATAAATTAATTTAAAAATATTCTTCATAGGACTACATTATGGCACGTATTAAAATAAAATTAGGGTTGGGATCTTATTAATATATTTATCCTCTTCAATATTAAAAATAAATATTAAAATATTAATGATAAAAAAATATTTTATCATTAATTTATTTTATGAAAAATATTATTTTTCATAAAAATATTTTATTTAAGGTTTAATTTTTTTTTATGAAAGTAAATGATAAAATATTTAATTAGATGGACAATTATCACTACTTTTAGAAAATAGCCAGAATTTATCCAACTGTACGTCAACCTTTATTTGAGAAATGACCTTCTCCATTTAGACCTGATCGATTTAAACCGTGAATTGAATCAGATCAAATCGAGTTACAATTTTGTTTGATGGATTTATATGAAATTGGGTTATTAAAGGGTCAGTTTTGGTCTCTTAAACCTAAATTAGAACTTACTTGATTCAATTTTTCTTTTTAAAAATAATTATATTAAATTTATATTTAGATTCTTTAAATAAATATAAAAATTAAACTAAAATTGAATCAAAATTATATAAAATTATAGCAAGCTAAAATTATTTAACCCAAAATTATTATAAACTGAAATTGTTTTGAATTAAAAAAATCGATTCAAATTGTATATCAGCCATACCAGCGTTTCCGGCTCAAATTTAGACGGGAGCCGGCTTTCGACCAGGTCTTCGTCCACGCGAGTCAAGTGGTAGGAACTGTCAGTGTGAAACAGAGAAAATATGAAATGGAAAATGATTGTTCTTTGCCCACTCTCCACGCTAGAGCCATAAAGTCCTGATAGATAAGGACATGAACTAGTCCAACGTGGACCACCCCCTTTAGTGTTAAAAAAAAAACTTTTATTTTATCTATTTAATCATCTTATAAAAAATATATATTTTATTTATAATATGTTATTTTTTGTGGCTTTAAATTCTAGGATATGTTTTTTTATAGACTCAAATTGTGACATAACCCAAAAGTTTCGCGTTTGAAACCCGATTAGGATTAAAAGTAAGATATGTGGTGGTAGCGGAGGGCACAGACCGATAGGCCCAGGCTCGAAACCCACCACTGATCTCCTTAGGGATGTGGGAGCAACGCCCTCGCGGTATAGACCAGTATAAATATTGTAATATTTTACCTTTTGCGGTAGAGTTGTGAGATATTTGGAAAATACATTATGGTTAGGATTTGAGAGTTTTGATTGATTGTATCTTACTCTTTTTCATCATAGTGAAGTTTTTTCTCTTGTCTTGCCCGTGGACGTAGACTTTACGGTTGAACTACGTTAAATCCTGTGTTATTCTTTTTTTTTTTTTCAATACTGTGTGATTGTGCGATTTGTGTGTGTGCTTTAGATTTGCGTGCTTATTATAACAAAGCGATTTGTGTGTGTGCTTTAGATTTGCGTGCTTGTTATAACAAACTGGCATCAGAACTTTGTGCGCAAAACCTAGAGTTTACAAATGGCGTTGTCTTCAATAAAGTATGAGATGGAGAAGTTTGATGGTGGATCGAGTTTCAATTTGTGGAAGATTAAAATTAAATCTTCCTTGATCCTACAAGGTCTATGGAAGGCAATCGAAGATAACTTTCCAGAAGGTATAAAAGAGGCGGAGAAGGCTGATCTAAAGGAGAGAGCTTTGAGTGTGATTTTCATAGGCATAACTGATAATGTCCTACGTGAGATTGCTGGTGAAAGCTCAGTATCTGCGGCATGGAAGAAATTAGAGGAGTTGTATTCTGCCAAATCGATGACCAACCGCCTGTATCTGAAGAAAAGGCTTTACAATATGAGAATGAGCGAAGGTACACCCATTAAATAACGTTTGGATGAATTCAATTTAATCATTATGGACCTGAAGAATATTGATATTGAGATTGATAGTGAGGATCAAGCCCTTATTGTGTTATGTTCTTTGCCACCCTCCTATGAAACTTTTGTTGATACTCTGTCGTATGAGAAAGACAGTGTTTCACTAGACGATGTTAGTAATTCTCTAAAATCAAAGGAGTTAAGAAAGAAATTTCCAGATAACAGAGAAAGATTTGAGGGGAAAGGTTTGGTAAGCAAGGAAAGAACACATTCAAGGGAGGGTTCTTCCAGTAGGAAGAAATCTAAGGTCAGATCTAAGTCAAGAATGAAAAAAGCCAATTGTTTTAAGTGTAGGGAGCAAGGTCACTACAGGAGAGACTGTCTCAAGTAGAAAAATAAAAAGGGAAAGCAACCAGAAAGTTATGCGAATGTGGTTGATAATTTTATTGATTCTGATGGTGATGACAGTGTTGGAGAAATTTTATCCGTGAGTTCAGATCATAGACAAAATTCTTGGATTCTTGATACTGGTGTTAGTTATAACATGTGTCCACACAGAAACTAGTTTGTCACTTACAAACAGATGAGTGGCAAGGTGTTTCTGGGAAATGATTGTGCATTATCTGTTGAAGGAATTGATAACATCAGATTGAGGATGTTTGATGGCGTTGTCAGAACTATAGAGTGTTGGCATATTCTAGGACTAAAAAAGAACCTGATTTCTCTTGGGACACTTGACTCTCATGGATTCAGATACCATGCAGAGAATGGAGTTCTCAAAGTATGCAAGGGCTCTATGGTACTCATGAAGAGCAGTTTGATTTTAGGATTGTATTTTTTTTAGGGCAGTACAGTTTCATGGAAAGCTACAGTAGCATCCGAAAGTAATAATCAAAATCAAACTCAATTGTGGCATATGCATCTTGGTCATATGAGTGAAAGATGATTATTTGTGTTAAGCAAGCGAGATTTATTGGACGGGCAGAAAATAGCATCTATGTACTTTTATGAACACTGTGTGTTTGGCAAACAGATTAGGGTGAAGTTCGATAAAAAGGCAATGCGCAAAACCAGAGGAACGGTGGATTATATCCACTCAAATCTATGGGGTTCTAACAGAATTCGTTCCAACAGCGGTGCCAGGTACTTCATGACTTTGATTGATGATTACTCTCGGATGGTGTGGGTGTATTTTCTGAAAACAAAAGATGAGGCATTTTTAACCTTTGCAAAGTGAAAGACGATGATTGAGAAGTAAACAGAAAAGAAGGTCAAGCGTCTTAGAACTGATAACAGGTTGGAATTTTGCAATTGTGAGTTCGATGCATTTTGCAGCAATGAAGAGATAGTTAGACATCGCACTTGTACAAGGACACCACAACAGAATGGTATTGCAGAACGCATAAACAGAACACTTTGTGATAAAGTAGGAAAGCATGCTCTCACATTCAGGATTGAGAAAGGATTTCTGGGCTGAATAAATTAATACAACCTGTTTCTTGGTTAATAGATCTCCATCTACAGCTATTGAGTGTAAATCTCTTTTTGAGATCTGGTCAGATTCACCTGCTGATTACTCTCAGCTGAGAGTATTTGGTTGCCCTGCTTATGCTTATGTGAGAGATGGTAAGCTTGAGCTAAGGGCAAGAAAATGCATATTTCTAGGGTATGCATCTGGAGTGAAAGGCTACAGGTAGTGGTGCAATGATCCAAAGTCTCCAGGATTAATTATCAGTAGGGATGTGACATTTAATGAGTCTGCTTCATTGGATAGTCAGAGGGAGAAGTCAATAGCAGAATCAGATCACAGTGTCAGAGAACAGGTGGAGCTTGATATTAATACTTCAGCAGTTCAGTCCAGTGATTCAGAGAATGAGGTGCAAGATCCCGATCAACAAGAGGATGCACCTGAGTAACAGCAACAGGAACCATATAGCATTGCAACTAATAGAGAGAGAAGACAGATTAGACTACCACAGAGATATACATATACAGATCTAGTTGCGTTTGCCTTGTCAGTTGCTGAAAGAGTTGATGTGTATGAACCCAACAATTATAGAGAAGCTATTTCTTGTTCAAATACAGATCAGTGGGTCGGTGCTATGAGTGAAAAAATTGAATATCTTTATAAAAATCAGACTTAGGAGCTTGTAACATTGCCTAAGGGACAAAAAGTGGTAGGTTGCAAATGGGTGTTCAAGAAAAAGAAAGGCACTCTAGGGGTTGAAGCACCCCGATATAAGGCACAGTTGATAGCAAAAGGCTTTACTCAGAGGGAGGGGATTGACTTTAATGAAGTGCTTTCTCCAGTTGTGAAGCACAGTTCTATCAGAGTCTTACTTGCTATGGTTGCTCTTCATAATCTAGAGCTTGAGCAACTAGATGTGAAGACAACATTTTTGCATGGTGAGTTGGAGGAGCAAATTTATATGAGTCAGCCTGAGGTATTTGTCATTCTAGGTATGGAAAACCATGTTTGCTTGCTTAAGAAATCTTTATATGGTCTGAAACAGTCTCCTAGGTAGTGGTACATAAGATTTGATACATTCATGGTTCGTAATGGCTTTAATAGTAGTTCATATGACAGTTGTGTGTATCATAAGAAGCTTTCAAATGATTCTTTTATTTATTTGCTATTGTATGTAGATGACATGCTTATTGCTACTAAAAGCATGTCACAAATTAACATTCTGAAAAAGCAATTGAGTGATGAGTTTCAGATGAAAGATTTGGGTGTTGCAAAGAAGATATTGGGAATGGAAATTACCAGGGATAGAAGTGTTGGGAAGCTTTTCTTGTCTTAATAAGCCTATGTTGAGAAAGTGCTTAAGCATTTCAACATGAATAATGCTAAGTCTATGACTGTTCCTTTTGCTGCCCATTTCAAGTTATCTGTGACAAGTCACCAAAAACAGATAAGGAGACGGAGCACATGTCTAGTGTTCCTTATTCGAGTGCCATTGGTGGCATCATGTATGCTATGGTATGCATCCAACCTGACATTTCACATGCTATTAGTGTTGTGAGTAGATACATGGCATATCCTGGGAAAGAGCATTGGCAGGCAGTGAAATGGATTTTGAGGTATTTGAAGGGTACTACAGATGTTGGTCTGACATTTGACAGGGCCAAGATGAGTGATTCAGTTGTTGGCTATGTGGATTTAGATTTTTCAAAGGACTTAGACAAGAGGAGATATTTGACAGGTTATTTGTTTATTCTTTTCTGGAAGTGCTATCAGTTGGAAGGCAATATTGCAAGCTACAGTTACTTTGTCTACCACAGAGGCTGAATATATGGCCTTAGCAGAGGCAGTAAAGGAAGTTTTATGGGTACAAGGTTTGGTGGTTGATCTTGGGTTGATACAGAACAAGACAACAATATTTTGTGACAGCCAGAGTGCAATACATCTCACAAAGAATCAGATGTACCATGAGCGAACTAAGCATATTGATGTCAGATATCACTTCATTCGGGACATTGTATCTCAGGAGTTGTAGTTGTGTAGAAAGTCTCTACACATGATAATCCAGCAGATATGATGACCAAGGGAGTCTCAATCAGCAAGTTTAGACATTGCCTAGACTTGGTTGGTGTTTGTAGTGATCAATAATGCCCTTGCGAGGGCATATGGCAAGACAGAATGTTTGTGGGTATTTTATTGATGATAGAAAAAATTTAAGCCAAAGGGAAGAATTGTTATTTTTTATGACTTTGAAATTTAGGATATATTTTTTCATGAATCCGAATTATGACCCGACCCGAAAGTTTTCACGTTACAACCAGATTGGGATAAAAAGTGAGATTTGTTGTGGTAGCAGAGGGCATGGATTGATAGGCCCGGGCCCGAAGCCCACTACTGATCTCCTTGAGGGTGCGAGGGCAACGCCCCCGCGGTATGGACTAGTATAAATATTATAATATTCTACCATTTACGGTAGAGTTGTGAGATATTAGGAAAATACACTAGAGTTAGTGTTTAAGAGTTTTGATTAATTGTATCTTGCTCTTTTTCATCATAGTGGAACTTTTTCTCTTGTCTTACCCGTGGATGTAGATCTTATTGTTGAACCACATTAAATCCTGTGTTATTATTCTCTTTTTTTTTAATACTGTGTGATTGTGGGATTTGTGTGTGCCTTAGATTTACGTGCTTATTATAACATAAAATAAATTTTTAAAAATTAAATTATTTTAAATGAAAAACAGTTAATTATAATGAGTTAGCTCGTCATCTCTCCATTACTTTTACTATTTTCTTCTAAATAAGACTCTAAAAGCTAAGACGAGGGGACGGCTGAACCTATTTTTGTCATTCCATTTTTAAAATTGTGGAATTGTCATTGTGCTTTGTGCCATTTACTTCGAAACTAAAATTATAATTAGAAGAAGATTTAAATTTTGCTTCATTTTTTTTTTAATCTTCATTTCCTTACAAATTAGAAATCTTCTTATAATTAAGATTAATTGATTACCTCTCAAGTATTACTTCAAATATAAAAGTTCTTTATTGTCACATGGCATTCAGCTTAAAATAATGGGTAAATTATAATTTAGTATGTAAGATTTCATAATATATATAATTTAGTCTACATATTTTTAAAATCAAATAATTTAGTCTCTAAAATTTTAAAATTAAACAATTTAGTTATTGACATTATATATATATATATATTAAAATAATAATGAAATAAATAGAATTTATAAAGTTATAAAGGCTTACTTATACATAGTTATGATATTTAAGAAATAATTTATAAAATATATAGATAATTTTACAAATTAATTAAAATTTTTAAAGACTTTAAAGTAATAAATAAATATTTAATCATTTAAATTTAAAAATTTTTAATTTAATAGAACGTATTAAAATAAAATTAGGGTTGGAATCTTATTAATATAGTTTTCCTTTTCAATATTAAAAATAAATATTAGACATATTAAACTATTAAAAAATATTAATAACAAAATTAATGGCATTATACGTTATGATCAAGGTTAAAAGATATCTTTTGTTATGAAAATAAGTTATAAAATATTTAATTGGATGGAAAATTATCACTACTTTTAGAAAATAGCAAGAGTTTGCCTACTGTACGTTAACCTTTAATTGGGAGATGGCCTCTCCCATCTAGACCTGGCCGACTTAAATTGTGAATTAAGTCAGATCAAATCGAGTTATCGTTTTGTTTGGTTAATTTATATGAAATCGGATTGTAAGAGGGTCAAGTTTGATCTCTTGAACTTAACTAGAGTTGATTCGATTCAATTTTTTTAAAATAATAATATATTAAATTTATATTTAAAAAAATTAAAATAAATATAAAAATTAAATTACAATTAAATTAAAATTATTTCAAATAAATTCATTATAAATTGAAATTATTTTGAATTGAATAGAAATAGATTAAAATTATGATATCAGCCATACCAGCTTAACCGGCATTTGGACGGGAGCCGACTTTCGGTCAGGCCTTCGTCCACGCGAGTCTGTTAGTATGAAAAAGGGGAAATATAAAAAGAAAAATAATTTGGTTGCCTTTTTGACATTGACACGAACTTGACATTGAATGTGGAGCACTCGGAGGTGGAAAAAGAAAAAAAAGAAAAATTCCACATGGCCCATTAACCAGATAGTGCTGATAGCGAAAAGCACGAAATAGTCCAACGTGCCCCAGTCCCCTTAATGCTCATCTTATAAAATGTATAATATTTAAATATAAAATAAATAATTTTTTAAATATAAGCTTTGGATATATAAATTATTTTATTGATAAAATAAATGAAATGCAGTTAATGGTGATAACTTATTTATTAATATTATTTAAATTTAAAAATTAAATTGTTATTAGAAAAATTAAAGATTGATACGTGAGTTTTATTGTACTTTAAAACTTAATTATGTATTATTTTTCATTTAACTAAAGTTAAAACTATTATAAATTTAATTTTATATAAAAATAAGTTAATAATCATTAAATTAAATATATTTTTATATATATATATTTTAATTAATTTTACTTAAATTTAATATAAATATTTAATTTAATAATAATTAAATTTATTCTCATATAAAATAAAATTTATATTAAAAGCTTTCCTTAACTAAAATTTAAATTGAATATTTTACAATCTTAAAAATGACTTTAATATAATCAAAATAAAGTATCCTAATAAATATTAAATATTAATTTAATAAAATAAAACATTCTATTACAGGCTTGATAAAAGTAGAGAAGAAGTCTAAATGGTGCCTGGTTTGGTCCGGTAATTTAAGTATATCCAAGTTGAGTTTATACTCTTCCAATAAGACATCTAAATGACTTTGTTAGAATTTCAAATGTATAATTAAAATCAAACACTAAAATAGTAGACGTGCCAATCTGAACTAGGAATGTTAACGAGACGTTGTTGAAGCTAGTGTTACAGTTTGTGGTATTCCAGTGACCCTTCTTGATACAGCGGGCATCAGGGTGACTGACGACATTGTTGAGAAGATTGGTAAGACTTACTAACAAAATCATCAATGGTTATTCAGATTTTTTTGCTTTCCTGTTTGCTTCCATGGTCCTTGAAGCATAATAATTTGAGTTGATCTTCTGGGGAATTCAGACAAGTCTTAAAACTTTCCCTCTCTTTTATTTAATTTCATTTTATTTTTAGTTGTTTTGATGGAACTACAGTAATTAGAAAAAGTTTAAGAAATTGGAACCGTGCTTGATGGTCTTGATCTGGTGGTGAATAAATGAGTACAAGAATTTTTTTTGACAGGTGTAGAGAGATCCGAAGCAGTTGCTATGGGTGCTGATGTCATTATCATGACAGTAAGTGCTTTTGATGGATGGACTCCAGAAGATACTGAACCTCTGAGTAGGATTGAATCTAATAAGGTCTTAGAAGCCTACTCCACTCTCACAATTTTAAGTGTTAAAAGTGTAGCATTCTTTCATGAATTTCTTGAGATGCACTAGTCTGTCCATTGTTGCACAATTCATTAATTGAACTTTCTGTGGAGTTACAATTTTTTCCTTTCCTTTTGGAATTTACTGAAATCAGTTGAAGCTTCAGCTCCAATGGTCCTTGCAATTAACAAAATAGATACTACTTCATCTTTGCACATGGAATGGGTCGATAAATGCAGGAATTCTTTTAGTAAACTTGTTTTTACTTCTGCTGTTACTGGTCAAGGAATCCGAGATCTAGAGATGGCAACTTCTGAGATTATGGGTCTGAACAGAATTCCTACAGGGGGGCGGAAATGGACAGTTAACCAGGTTTAGCTACTCATTGTGAATTGAGTTTTTCACTTTTACCTTTTCTGTCTTTTGGTTGTTGGTTTATGTCACCCTTTTCAGTTCTTATACCTAAACAACTACAGTTTCAAACATCAATTGTAGCCATCACTCACAGCAGTGAACAAATTCTTTGTATAATAAATCTGCTTGGTTTAATTCTAGTCATTTTTTTTTTATAAGAACTTTGATTGGTTTCCTTTTCATTGAATGATGAAATGCAGAGACAATGCGAGCAGCTCGTGCGGACCAAGGAGGCACTCGCAAGGTTGAAATCATCAATACAGGATGAAATGCCTCTGGACTTTTGGACAATTGATTTACGGGATGCAGCTTTAGTCCTTGGGCAGATAACTGGAGAAGACATATCTGAAGAGGTCTTGTCCAACATTTTCGGCAAATTCTGTATCGGTAAATAGATGATACCATTGCACGTATGCACTGGTAACACAATGATTTGTCTACTGTAATTTTCGGACATTTTTCATATGAGACTTGTGTAAAATATGTCTTTAATTCATTTCTGAAATCAGACAATGGCTGGCACCTGAGTTGCAATTTCCCAATTGGAGTCTTTGTTAGGTTAAGACCAGTTGGATATGGATGCAGTAGCTGTTCAGCCGCGAAACAGGGATAAATATCAGTATTTTGTGGCTGCATTTGCTAAAGCCGCTTCGTGCTTTTGTAATTTTATTACCTTGGTCGGTCATGAATAATAATGATGACTAGGGAAGTGAGGATATTGAAAATGGACAAATGTAGGCCAGGAGGGTTAACCAGAATGTAAAATATGTTTCTCCTTCGAAAGATAATTGATAAGGGAAGAATTCAGGAAGAAAGAGAAGAGAAAGAAAGCAAAGCAGGAGATGGAGAGGAAGGCCCTAGAGAAGAAGAAAAGGGTAAAAGAGGGGGATGACTGCGAAAAACATTTTGGATATTTAAAGAACCATGGAGTAATAAAATTACAAAGACGTACGAAAATGAATAATTTGGATAAAGTAATTATTAGGCTCAAACTGCTGTTTACATTCCAGATCCAAAAATTTTACTGTTTAGTAACGATTCTAATACCCTGAAAATGAATAATTGAGCCGAATTTATGACTGTTTTGATCAATAAAACTTGACAATTTTATATTTCTTTAATATTCTGGCAGAGTTGAACACCAAGAAAAAGCCGCGTGTATTGCTTCCACCTCAAAATCCACTTTGTTACGTTGGGAACAATCAAAGCAACCAATCAGGGAAATTGTTAACAGTCCTTCAAGTCTATCGTCATTATTATTCAAATATTATGCGTGTTGGGCATGGTAGACTCACAAACTTAGCGCATATAAAAATATTCCACAACATCCTAAAAGACAGCAACTGCAAAAGATGGCCTCTTCAAGGTTTCTGTTCTTTCTATGCTGTCTCCTTTCCACACAAGTTGTGCCTCTGATCACTCTAGCCCAGCCTGAGATGTTGTACCATGACTGTTTACCCGGAAAGGGCAACTACTCAGCCAATAGTTCCTACCAGGAAAACCTGAATCAACTCCTCACTTCCATCTATAACAACACCGAAATAGATTCCGGGTTCTACAATCTCTCTTATGGACAAGACCCTGACAAAGTTTATGCGAATGGTCTTTGTAGGCCAGATATTACGCCTGAATCATGCCGTGCCTGCCTAAAAGGTGCTAGTGAACACCTCACTACGCTCTGTCCAAACTCTAAGGAGGCTATTGGAGGTTCTGATAACTGCATGTTGCGCTACACGTATCGCTCCATATTTGGGATGATGGAAGGAGGACCTTACTTTTTTGTGTATAGCTTGAATATTGTCTCAGATTTAATTGTGTTCAAGCAGTCTCGAAGGACCTTGTTAGATAGGCTGAGAGATCAAGCTGCAGCGGGCAATTCTCGTTACAAGTATGCAACGGGAGACACAGATGTATCCAACTCCTCTCAAAAAATCTATGCACTCGTGCAGTGTACTCCTGACTTGTCTAAGCAGCAGTGCAGCGACTGCTTGAGTCAGGCCACTGGGTTGCTTTCACAATGTTGCGATGAGAGGCAGGGAGGAAGAATTATTACACCCAGCTGTAATTTTCGGTATGAGATAAACCTTTTCTACGACCCTGCTGCACTTGGGAAGCCTGAGAAGCTGCCAACATTACCAGTACCTGCAGCCCAACCATCTCCACCACCAACCAGTACTGGAAGAACTGGTACATATCCTTAATTACAATTAATTAGATAGTGTCGCTTTTTGGTCTAAAATTAAAGATTCAATGAAATCACACACAAAATTTTTATCTGCTGATTCATTAAGGATTAATTACAATTAATGACATTTTATTTACTGTTTTTGCAGGAAAGGTAAGCAATATAGCTCCAACTCTCATTATCGGCTCTTTTCCCATGTTGTTTTTTTTTATGCTTTAGCTTGCCATCCCTCCATGATTTTCTCTATTTTCCTCTGAATAACACCCTGAAAGTTAAGAGGAGGGGACGGCTGAACCTATTTATATGATTCCATTTTTAAACTTCAGGAAATGTAATTGTGCTCTCTTCCATTTACTTTGAAACGAAGTTTATAATTAGAAGGAGATTGAAATTTTGCTTCTATTTCCTTATAAATTAGGAATTTTTTATAATTAAAAAGAAATTCTTATTTAGATTTGAATTATTATAGACTTAAAATATAAACACGTAAGATTCATATATTTATTTTTTATATAAAAATTTATTACAGTGCATTTAGAATAAATAAATTATCCCATCAATTTATTTAAAATAATAATTTATAAAAATAAAAAAAAGTGATTTATAAAATATAAGTTTTTAAAATTACTTTATAATTTTTAAAATCAATCAAAAAGGAAATATAATTTTAATATATATAAATTAATTTAAAAATATTCTTCATAGGACTACATTATGGCGCGTATTAAAATAAAATTAGGGTTGGGATCTTATTAATATAATTATCCTCTTCAATATTAAAAATAAATATTAAAATATTAATGATAAAAAATATTTTATTATTAATTTATTTTATGAAAAATATTATTTTTCATAAAAATATTTTATTTAAGGTTAAAAATTTTTTTTTATGAAAGTAAATGATAAAATATTTAATTAGATGGACAATTATTACTACTTTTAGAAAATAGCCAGAATTTATCCAACTGTATGTCAACCTTTATTTGAGAAATGACCTTCTCCATTTAGACCTGGTCGATTTAAACCGTGAATTGAATCAAATCAAATCGAGTTATAATTTTATTTGATGGATTTATATGAAATCGGGTTATTAGAGGGTCAGTTTTGGTCTCTTAAACCTAAATTAGAACTTACTTGATTCAATTTTTTTTTAAAAATAATTATATTAAATTTATATTTAGATTCTTTATTTTTTTTATTAAAAATTAAATAACTATAAAAACTAAACTAAAATTGAATCAAAATTATATAAAATTATAGCACGCTAAAATTATTTAAATCAAAATTATTATAAACTGAAATTGTTTTGAATTAAAAAAATCGATTTAAATTGTACATCAGCCATATCAGCGTTTCCGGCTCAAATTTAGACGGGAGACGGCTTTCGACCAGGTCTTCGTCCACGCGAGTCAAGTGGTAGGAACTGCCAGTGTGAAACAGAGAAAATATGAAATGGAAAATGATTATTCTTTGCCCACTCTACGCTAGAAAAAAAAAAAAGAAAAAAAAAATTGCACACGGCCCATAAAGTCCTGATAGATGAGGGCATGAACTAGTCCAACGTGGACCAACCCCTTTAATATTTAAAAAAAAAAACTTTTATTTTATCTATTTAATCATCTTATAAAATATATATATTTTATTTATAATATGTTATTTTTTGTGGCCTTAAATTTTAAGATATGTTTTTTCATGAACTCGAATTATGACCCGACCCGAAAGTTTCGCGTTTGAGTCCCGATTAAGATAAAAAGTAAGATCTGTAGTGGTAGCGGAGGGCATGCACTGATAGGCTGGGGCTCGAAGCTCACCACTGATCTCCTTAGGGGTGTGAGGGCAACTCCTTCGCGGTATGAACCAGTATAAATATTGTAATATTCTACTTTTTACGGTAGAATTGTGAGATATTCAAGAAACACACTATGGTTAGGGTTTGAGAGTTCTGATTGATTGTATCTTGCTCTTTTTCATCATAGTGGAGCTTTTTTTCTTGTCTTGCCCGTGGACGTAGACTTTACGGTTGAACCACATTAAATCATGTGTTATTCTTTTTCTTTTTTCAATACTGTGTGATTGTACAATTTGTGTGTGTGCCTTAGATTTGCGTGCTTGTTATAACAAATTGGTATCAGAACTTTGTGCGCAATATCTTCAACAAAGTATGAGATGGAAAAGTTTGATGGTGAATCGAGTTTCAGTTTGTGGAAGATTAAAATTAAATCTTCTTTGATCCTACAAGGTCTATGAAAGGCAATCGAGGATAACTTTTCAGAAGGTATGAAAGAGGCGGAGAAGGCTGATCTAAAGGAGAGAGCCTTGAGTGCGATTTTCATGAGTATAACTGATAATGTCCTACGCGAGATTGCTGGTGAAAGCTCAGCATCTGCGGCATGGAAGAAATTAGAGGAGTTGTACTCTGCCAAATCGCTGACCAACTGCATGTATCTGAAGAAAAGGCTTTACAATCTGAGAATGAGCGAAGGTACGCCCATTAAAGAACGTCTGGATGAATTCAATTCAATCATTATGGACCTGAAGACTATTGATATTGAGATTGATAATGAGGATCAAGCCCTTATTGTGTTATGTTCTTTGTCACCCTCCTATGAAACTTTTGTTGATACTCTGTTGTATGGGAAAGACAGTATTTCACTAGACGATGTTAGTAATTCTCTAAAATCGAAGGAGTTAAAAAAGAAATTTCCAGATTATAGAGAAAGATTTGAGGGGGAAGGTTTGGTGAGCAGGGGAAGAACACATTCAAGGGAGGGTTCTTCTAGTAGGAAGAAATCTAAGGCTAGATCTAAGTCAAGAATGAAAAAAGCCAACTGTTTTGAGTGCGGGGAGTAAGGTCACTACAGGAGAGACTGTCCCAAGTAGAAAAATAAAAAGGGAAAGCAACCAGAAAGTTCTACGAATGTGGTTGATAGTTTTATTGATTCTGATGGTGATGACAGTGCTGGAGAAATTTTATCCGTGAGTTCAGATCATGGACAAAATTCTTGCATTCTTGATACTGGTGTTACTTATAACATGTGTCCACACAGAAACTGGTTTGTCACTTACAAACAGATGAGTGGCAAGGTGTTTCTGGAAAATGATTGTGTATTATCTGTTGAAGGAATTGATAACATCAGATTGAGGATGTTTGATGGCGTTGTCAGAACTATAGAGTGTTGGCATATTCTAGGACTAAAGAAGAACCTGATTTCTCTTGGGACACTTGACTCTCATGGATTCAGAAACCATGCAGAGCATGGAGTTCTCAAAGTATTCAAGGGCTCTATGGTACTTATGAAGAGCAATTTGATTTCAGGATTGTATTTTTTTCAAGGAAGTACAGTTTCAAGGAAAGCTGCAGTAGCATCCGAAAGCAATAATCAGAATCAGACTCAATTGTGGCATATGCGTCTTGGTCATATGAGTGAAAGATGATTATCTATGTTAAGCAAGCGAGATTTATTGGACGGGCAGAAAACAGAATCTATGGACTTTTGTGAACACTGTGTGTTTGGAAAACAGATTAGGGTGAAGTTCGATAAAAAGGTAGTGTGCAAGACCAGAGGAACGGTGGATTATATCCACTCAGATTTATGGGATTCTAATAGAATTCCTTCCAAGAGTGGTGCCAGGTACTTCATGACTTTGATTGATGATTACTCTCTGATGGTGTGGGTGTATTTTCTGAAACAAAAGATGAGGCATTTTCAACCTTTGCAAAGTGAAAGATGATAATTGAGAAGCAAACAGAAAAGAAGGTCAAGCGTCTTAGAACTGATAACAGGTTAAAATTTTGCAATTGTGAGTTCGATGCATTCTGCAGCAATGAAGAGATATTGAGACATCGCACTTGTACAAGGACACCACAACATAATGGTATTGCAGAACGTATAAATAGAACGCTTTGTGACAAAGCATGAAGCATGCTCTCACATTCAGGATTGAGAAAGGATTTATGGGCTAAAGCAATTAATACAACATATTTCTTGGTTAATAGATCTCCATATCTACAGCTATTGAGTGCAAAACTCCTTTTAAGATCTGGTCAGGTTCACCTGCTGATTACTCTCAGCTGAGAGTATTTGGTTGCCCTGCTTATGCTCATGTGAGAGATGGTAAGCTTGAGCCGAAGGCAAGAAAATGCATATTTCTAGGGTATGCATCTGGAGTAAAGGCTATAAGTTGTGGTACAATGATCCAAAGTCTCCAGGATTAATTATCAGCAGGGATGTGACATTTAATGAGTCTGCTTCTTTGGATAGTCAAAGGGAGAAGTTAATAGCAGAATCAGATCACGATGTCAGAGAACAGGTGGAGCTTGATATTAATACTTCAGGAGTTCAGTCCAGTGATTCAGAGGATGAGGTGCAAGATCCTGATCAACAAGAGGATGCACTTGAGCAACAGCAACAGGATCCATATAGCATTGCAACTAGTAGAGAGAGAAGACAGATTAGACCATCGCAGAGATATACATATACAGATCTAGTTGTGTTTGCCTTGTCAGTTGCTGAAACAGTTGATGTGCATGAACTCAACAATTATAGAGAAGCTATTTCTTGTTCAAATGCAGATCAGTGGGTCGGTGCTATGAGTGAAGAAATTGAATATCTTCACAAGAATCAGACTTAGGAGCTTGTAACATTGCCTAAGGGACAAAAAGTGGTAGGTTGCAAATGGGTGTTCAAGAAAAAGAAAGACACTCCAGGGGTTGAAGCACCCCGATATAAGGCATAGTTGGTAGCAAAAGACTTTACTCAGAGGGAGGGGATTGACTTTAATGAAGTGCTTTCTCTAGTTGTGAAGCACAGTTCTATCAGAGTCTTACTTGCTATGGTTGCTCTTCATAATCTAGAGCTTGAGCAACTACATGTGAAAATAGCATTTTTGCGTGGTGAGTTGGAGGAGCAAATTATATGAGTCAACCTGAGGTATTTGTCATTCTAGGTATGGAAAACTGTGTTTGCTTGCTTAAGAAATCTTTATATGGTCTAAAACAGTCTCCTAGGCAGTGGTACGTAAGATTTGATACATTCATGGTTCGTAATGGCTTTAATCATAGTTCATATGATAGTTGTGTGTATCATAAGAAGCTTTCAGATGATTCTTTTATTTATTTGCTATTGTATGTAGATGACATGCTTATTGCTGCTAAAAGCATGTCACAAATTAACATTCTGAAAAAGCAATTGAGTGATGAGTTTAAGATGAAGGATTTGGGTGCTGCAAAGAAGATATTGGGAATGGAAATTACCAGGGATAGAAGTGTTGGGAAACTTTTCTTGTCTCAATAGGCCTATGTTCAAAAAATGCTTAAGCGTTTCAACATGAATAATGCTAAGTCTGTGACTGTTCCGTTTGCTGCCCATTTCAAGTTAACTGCAAACATGTCACCAAAAACAAATAAGGAGACGGAGCACATGTCTAGTGTTCCTTATTCGAGTGCTATTGGTAGCATCGTGTATGCTATGGTATGCATCCAACCTGACATTTCACATGCTATTAGTGTTGTGAGTAGATACATGGTTTATCTTGGGAAAGAGCATTGGCAGGCAGTGAAATGGATTTTGAGGTATTTGAAGGGTACTACAGATGTTGGTCTGATATTTAACAGGGCCAAAATGAGTGATTCATTTGTTGGCTATGTGGATTTAGATTTTGCAAGGGACTTAGACAATAGGAGATATTTGACAAGTTATTTGTTTACTCTTTTCTGGAAGTGCTATCAGTTAGAAGGCAATATTGCAAGCTACAGTTGCTTTGTCTACCACAGAGGCTGAATATATGGCCTTAGCAGAGGCAGTAAAAGATGTTTTATGGTTATAAGGTTTGGTGGGTGATCTTGGGTTGATACAGAACAAGGCAATAGTATTTTGTAACAGCTAGAGTGCAATACATCTCACAAAGAATCAGATGTATCATGAGCGAACTAAGCACATTGATGTCAGATATCACTTCATTCGGGACATTGTATCTCAGGGGCTGTAGTTGTGTAGAAAGTCTCTACACATGATAATCCAGCAAATATGATGACCATGGGAGTCTCAATCAGCAAGTTTAAGCATTGCCTAGATTTGGTTTGGTGTTTGTAGTGCTCAGTAATGCCCTTGCGAGGGCATATGGCAAGACAGAATGTTTGTGGTTATTTTATTGATGATAGAAAAAATTTAAGCCAAAGGGAAGAATTGTTATTTTTTGTGGCTTTGAAATTTAGGATATGTTTTTTCATGGACCCGAATTGTGACCCGACCTTAAAGTTTTTGTGTTGCAACCTGATTGGGATAAAAAGTGAGATTTATGGTAGTTGCAGAAGGCATGGACCGATAGGCCCGGGCCCGAAGCCCACTATTGATCTCTTTGAGGGTTCAGGGGCAACGCTCCCGCGGTATGGACTAGTATAAATATTGTAATATTCTACTCTTTGCTGTAGAGTTGTGAGATATTAAGAAAATACACTAGAGTTAGGATTTAAAAGTTCTGATTAATTGTATCTTGCTCTTTTTCATCATTGTGAAATTTTTTCTCTTGTTTTACCCGTGGATGTAGACTTTACAGTTGAACTAAATTAAATCATGCGTTATTCTTCTTTTTTTTTTAATATTGTGTGATTATGCGATTTGTGTGTATACTTTAAGTTTGCGTGCTTATTATAACATAAAATAAAATTTTAGAAATTAAATTATTTTAAATGAAAAACAGTTAATTATAATGAGTTAGCTCGTCATCTCTCCGTGACTTTTACTATTTTCTTCTAAATAAGACCCTAAAAGCTAAGACGAGGGGACGGCTGAACCTATTTTTGTCATTCCATTTTTAAAATTGTGGAATTGTCATTGTGCTCTGTACCATTTACTTTGAAACTAAAATTATAATTAGTAGAAGATTTAAATTTTGCTTCATTTTTTTTTTAATCTTCATTTCCTTACAAATTAGAAATCTTCTTATAATTAAGATTAATTGATTACCTCTCAAGTATTACTTCAAATATAAAAGTTCTTTATTGTTACATGGCATTCAGCTTAAAATAATGGGTAAACTATAATTTAGTATTTAAAATTTGATAATATATATAATTTAGTCTATGTATTTTTAAAATTAAATAATTTAGTCTCTAAAATTTTAAAATTAAACAATTTAGTTATTGACTTTAAATATATATATATATATTAAAATAATAATGAAATAAATAGAATTTATAAAATTATAAAGGCTTACTTATACATAATTATGATATTTAAGAAATAATTTATAAAATATATAGATAATTTTATAATTAATTAAAATTTTTAAGAACTTTAAAGTAATAAATATATATTTAATAATTTAAATTTAAAAAATTTTAATTTAATAGAACGTATTAAAATAAAATTAGGGTTGGAATCTTATTAATATAATTTTCCTTTTCAATATTAAAAATAAATATTAGACATACTAAAATATTAAAAAATATTAACGACAAAATTAATGGCATTATACGTTATTATCAAGGTTAAAAAATATTTTTTTTTATGAAAATATGTTATAAAATATTTAATTGGATGGAAAATTATAACTACTTTTAGAAAATAGCAAGAGTTTACCTACTGTACGTTAACCTTTAATTGAGAGATGGTCTCCCCCATTTAGGCCTGGCCGACTTAAATTGTGAATTAAGTCAGATCAAATCGAGTTATCGTTTTGTTTGGTGAATTTATATGAAATCAGATTGTTAGAGGGCCAAATTTGATCCTTGAATTTAATTGGAGTTGATTCGATTCAATTTTTTAAAAATAATAATATATTAAATTTATATTTATAAAAATTAAAATAAATATAAAAATTAAATTAAAATTTTTTCAAATAAATTCATTATAAACTGAAATTTTTTTAAATCGAATTGAAATAGATTAAAATTATGATATAAGCCACACCAGCGTAACCGTCATTTGGACGGGAGCCGACTTTCGGTCACGCCTTCATCCACGCGAGTCTGTTAGTATGAAAAAGGGGAAATATAAAAAGAAAAATAATTTGGTTGCCTTTTTGACATTGACACGAACTTGACATTGAATGCGGAGCACACATGTGGTGGAAAAAATATATATATAATATTCTTTGCCTACTTGTCTCCACGCTAAAATTCCACACGTGGAGTTGCAAAAAAAAAAAATGCCACATGGCCCATTAGCCATATAGTCCTGATAGCGAAAAGCACGAACTAGTCCAACGTGCCCCAGTCCCCTTAATGCTCATCTTATAAAATGTATAATATTTAAATATAAAATAAATAATTTTTTAAATATAAGCTTTGGATATATAAATTATTTTATTGATAAAAGAAATGAAAAGCAGTTAATGGTGATAACTTATTTATTAATATTATTTAAATTTAAAAATTAAATTGTTATTAAAAAAATTAGAGATTGATACGTGAGTTTTACTGTATTTTAAAATTTAATTATATATATATTTTTTCATTTAACTAAAGTTAAAACTATTATAAATTTAATTTTATGTAAAAATAAGTTTAATAATCATTAAATTAAATATATTTTTTTATATATATATTTTAATTAATTTTGTTTAAATTTAATATAAATATTTAATTTAATAATAATTAAATTTATTCTCATATAAAATAAAATTTATATTAAAAGCTTTCCTTAACTAAAATTTAAATTGAATATTTTATAATCTTAAAAATGACTCTAATACAATCAAAATAAAGTATACTAATAAATATTAAAATATTAATTTAATAAAGTAAAACATTCTATTACACGCTTGATAAAAGTAGAGAAGAAGTCTAAATGGTGCCTGGTTTGGTCCGGTAATTTTAGTATATCCAAGTTGAGTTTATACTCTTCCAATAAGACATCTAAATGACTTTGTTAGAATTTCAAATGTATAATTAAAATCAAACACTAAAATAGTAGACGTGCCAATCTGAACTAAGGGACGGTAACGGATAGGGTACCTACAAAAATCACACTACTCGAGTTCGATCCTGATTAATATTCTCAAAATTCGAACCCGTCCCAAACCCGATTAAAATTTATTCTCAACTATCTGAATCCGTTCCAAATCTGATAATTATTACCCGAAAAATATTCGCACTCGTTTTATTTTATATATTTAATTAATAATCTATATAAAAAAAGTATTTTTATTAATAATTTATATTTTAAAATTTTAATAATTTCAAAAAATATTTCAATTTTATTTTATATAAAATAAAATATATAAAAATTTATAAATATTATTAAAAAATATATATATATATTTATATTTAATTAAATATTTATATAAACGGGTTCGGATAATAGATACCTAACATATAAAACCCGAACTCGAACCGAACCCGTCACGGGTATTAAATTCAAAGCCAAACTCGTCCCAAACCCGATTATATACTACCCAAACTCGTCTTATTAGAAGGATCAGTTACAGCAAAAACTCGATCCGTTGCCATCCCTGATCTGAACTAGTTTGATTGATCCCCTCACTTTATGAGATCTCTCATAGTCCTGCCTTGAGACTGAAAACTTCCCAAGGATTTGGGGAAAGATTGAACTCTTTCAAATTTTCAATTATTTCTATCTTACTTGCATTAGGCTTGCTAAATTTGGTAAAGGAACGGAGTGAGTTGAGACTAATGGCCTCTTTACAAATACAAATGGTTTACCTCCTCTGTTCCATTTTCCTGCATTTCATTGCCCTCACTACTTCTCAACCTGAACTTCTCTATCACCATTGTTTGGACAAGCTGGGCAATTACACAGCAAATAGCACTTACCAGGCTAACCTCCGTCGACTACTCAACTCTATGTACACCGACACCGAAATTGATTCTGGATTCTACAATTTCTCTTACGGAGAAAACAATAACAAGGTTTATGCAATTGCACTTTGCAGAGCAGATGTCAGGCCGGATACCTGCCGTGAGTGCATCAATAATTCAAGCATCGCAATAACTTCACTTTGTCCCAATCAAAAGGAAGCTATTGTAGGTTTTGAAAAATGCATGTTGCGCTACACAGGAATGCCCATCTTTGGCCTGTTGGAAGTTGAGCCTTCCTCTTCTTGGTATAACTTGAATTTTGTTTCAGACATTAATGGGTTCAACAAGTCCCTGTATTCCCTGTTGGATAGACAGCGAAATCAAGCAGCAGCTGGCGATTCTCGTCTCAAATATGCTAGTGGAAAAATAAGTGCTCCAGACTTTCAAACTATATATGCACTTTCACAGTGCACTCCTGATTTATCCCAATCACAATGCAGTTATTGCCTTTATAATGCTTCTGGAGTTATTCCACAGTGTTGCAGAGCAAGGCAAGGCGGAACAGTTGTTCTCCCAAGTTGTAATCTTAGGTATGAGATTAACCAATTCTATGATGGTCCTGTTGGTGAATTTCCATCTTCTCAGGATCCTTCGAAAGGTACCCCCTGAAAACTATTTCCTCTTAAATCTTAACCCGTATCCATTTCGTGCAATTTCTATAATCTGTGGACTTTGCAGGAAAGCAGAGTGTGGTCATCATTATTATTGTTTCTGCTGTTATTTCTGTGATTCTTATTATCTGCATCAGCATTATTTTGAGACGAAAGAAACCAAGAGAGGATGTTAAAAGTGAGTCATAAATTTGTGATTGAATTCTTTATATTCATTATTTTTCAATAATTTAGGACTATCCCAGTGAATTTTTCCATTATCTTTGCATAATGAAGGCGCGGATGGCATCATAGATGTGGAATCCTTGAGATTTGACTTGGAAACAATTAGGCTTGCGACAAATAACTTCTCTGAAGCTAATGAAGTTGGAAAAGGCGGTTTTGGTGCAGTATACAAGGTAACAATACTTCAAACATTTGAAAGAAACATTCCAGTCACCTACCAAAATGAAAAATCTATTCGAATGAGTTACTACAAATTTTCAATTTCAGTTGTTTGCACCGATCATCACAATCATAATCATACAAGCTTGATTTGATTATAATTGGACTATAATATTGCCTCTATTTTCAGGGTACATTTCCCAATGGAGAGGATATAGCAGTGAAGAGATTATCTAGGGATTCTAGACAAGGTGAACTTGAATTTATGAATGAAATCCTGTTAGTAGCTAAACTTAAGCACAAGAATTTGGTTACGCTCCGAGGTTTCTGCTTTGAACAAGGGGAAAGGCTTCTTGTCTATGAGTTCCTGCCTAATTTGAGCCTCAACAGCCTCATATTTGGTATGACTAGCTAATAACAATAAACATGTCTTTCTTTATTCAAAGTATTGAATTTTATAACTTGCTCAACTTCAGTAATTTATTGAATATATAGATCCAGTCCAGCGCTTGCAATTGGATTGGGAAAAACGTTACGTAATCATAAAGGGCATTGCTCGAGGGCTTCTTTACCTTCACGAAGATTCTCGTTTTCGATTAATTCATCGTGATCTCAAAACTAGTAACATTTTATTAGATGAACAAATGAATCCAAAAATTTCAGATTTTGGCATGGCAAGGTTATTTGCAGCAGATCAAACTCAGGACAATACAAAAAGAGTGGTCGGAACCTTGTAAGTGTTAGAATCATAACCAGCAGCAAGATTTGGTTTTTATCATTCAAATCTAAGAAATAGTTGAATATATGCAGAGGGTACATGCCTCCAGAATACGTAAAGCATGGAAAGTTTTCAATTAAATCAGATGTCTTTAGCTTTGGTGTAATAGTTTTGGAAATTGTGAGTGGTCGGACTAGAAGTTTCCGCAATGGGGAGGACTTCGAAGACCTTCTAACTTATGTGAGTGTAATACTGTGCTAGCATAGGAGCTGCTTCTTTTTTTCTCAAATTGTTAATGATCCTTGTTAAAATTTTGCAGGCTTGGAAGAATTGGAATCAGGGAACAGCTTTAAATCTGATAGATCCCACTTTGAGTGTTGGCTCAAGAAATGAGATGATTAGGTGCATCCACATTGGCTTGTTATGTGTTCAAGAAAATTTAGCTGATAGACCAACCATGGCTTCTGTTGTAATTATGCTTAGTAGCTGCTCTTTGAGTCTTCCAGTGCCTCTGAAACCTGCATTTTTTGTTCCCAATATCGTGTTACCAGAGGCATCATCAAGTTTAACAGAGTCGTATTGCCAGGAACAATCTTCCAAGAATGATGCTTCAATCTCTGAGATGTACCCTCGATAGAATTTGGGGGAGGATGCATTATTAAGTTAATTTTCTAAAATGTGAATTTTGAATTGCATGCTGCTTTAGTATGTTATTTTGTAGATCTTATTGCTTTACAAATGGAAAATTTTAGAATTCTCGTGATGTAATATCTTCAATTCCATTCTATAAAATTTTGTGGAATTTAAATAAATTTTATGTTTTTTTTTTTATCTAATTTGAAAAAAATAAAATTCAATTTTAAAAATTAATTATAACTAAAATAAATTTCTAACCCTTGAGTCGTAATATATGATAGAAAATAAGTATTTTGTTTATTTAAAAAAAAATAAAGAATCCTGTGGATAAAATTTTTTAAAAGCAATTCCCTTATTTTTATAATTAACATGCATTTGAAATTATTTTTAACCATTTAAAGAAAATTGAAAAAACAAAATTTTCCATTAAAATAAAAACCATGAAAATACTAAAACTTACTAAGACTTTTAAATAAAGGTCATGCATTAATTTATTTATTCAATTTTTTAATTTTATTAAATTATAAAATTTAGAAATAAGATACCATTAAATTTTTTTGGATAAATCAGAAGTTAATTTATGTATTTAGCCTTTTTTAGGAGATATCTTGACAAAATTAATTAATATTTTTTGTAAGTTCTTTTTTGAGATTAAAAAAATATAAGTTAAAATTACTTTATAATCTTTTAAAATTAATTGAAAAATTAGAAATTTATTTTTAATTATATATAAAATAATTAAAAAAAATCTTAATTGCAAGTGAAAAAGAATAAAAACTTATAAATCTTTTACTTTCCATAAGAATTTAAAGGTAATAATTCCAATCACGGCACTCTTAAAAAAAAAGGGTTTCATCAAAAATAAATAAGTAATAAATTCTATATATATATATATATATATATATATATATATATGCTTTGATAAATGATAATATATAAAATAAGTGAAGTTACTAGTTTATGGTACGTATTAAAATAGAATTAGGGTTGGAATCTTATTAATATAATTATCTTCTTCAACATTAAAAAAAAATAATGCTTAAATTCATGATTTTATACGTTATAATTAAGGTTATAAAATATTTAATTAGATGGAAAATGTTTCCTACGCAAGTCAGCTCTTGACTTCCACCACAAAGATGAGCAAGTCAACCTTGACTTGGGAAATGACCTGACGTCTTCCTTTTATTTATTTTGACTGAGATTCGTCCACTTTGAGTCAAGTGGTTGGGACGGTCAGTATGAAAAAGAGAAAATATGAACAGAAAAATGCAGCCATTTCCCATTTTGAATATTAATTTGGAACAGTATAAAATGAAGCTTATATAATATTGAAACTATTGTTAAAATTCAAAAATTAATATCAATAGCTGTTAAAGAAAGGTATACTGAAAACACCGAATCAGTAATTATCATTAAAAAAAAGCTAAATTGTGCCTAATAAAAATTTATTATTATTATTATTTTTTTACAGCCAAACATGTCCCATATATTTTATATGAATACTTATAGCCGAACAAAATATCAAATTCCATGAAGCATTTATGTTTTACAAGTCTCTCTCCTTCTCCCCAACCAAGCCTCCTCATTGGACTTTGGATTAGTGAAAATTAAGAAACGACACAGTGCTAACAGACAGGATAGCCATCTATTTAGGTGGGGTGGGGAAAAAGAGAGAAGAAAATGGCCACGGTTTAATTTGTCGTGTAGGTTGGGATCCACATCCACGCAACTCTTTCTTCCTTTGCCTTCTTTTTCTATTCTACCCTCCTTTATTGGAATTGGACCACTCGATGGAGATGTATTTCTATGATAAATTTGTTAATGTTGGAGGTGGTTGTTATTGCTTAATGTTTAAAGTATTGGACATTGAAGCAGTCGAAGGTGGAAAAAATAATATCCTTTGCCAACGCGTCTCCATGCTAAGATTCTTAGTCAAGTCCACGCTACACGCGGACCTGGCAAAATTGCTGGGGAGGATTAGAAACCCACCCTTGAAATAATAAACCCAATCTAGTTTTTACAGCAACTCAGTCAGCACAAGAGTTTGCGGACCTAGGAGCAAAAACAAGGGAAGCTAAAGGATTGCTAACCCAATCTATATACATTCTATCTGCGAGATTTAGAAAGGCAGGATAACACAAAGAATATGGCTTTTTCTACGTTTCTTTTCTTTCTTTGTCCTCTTGCCATTCATTTCTTGGCTCTCACTTTAGCTCAGCCTCTGCCTAAAATGTTATACTACAATTGCACTGCAGACAAGGGTATCTACTCCACTAACAGTACCTACCAAGCAAACCTCAATCGCCTCCTCACTTCCATCTACACCAACACTGAAATAGAAAACGGGTTCTACAATTTCTCGTATGGACAAGATCCTGACGTTGTTAATGCTATTGCTCTCTGTAGGCCAGACATTACTCCTCAAGCTTGCCGTGCCTGTATAAAAAATGCCAGTAATTCCCTCCTCACGCTCTGTCCAAACTTTAAGGAGGCCATTGGAGGGCAAGATGTTGGAGTGCAAGAGCAAGATTATTGTATGGTGCGCTACGCAAACCGCTTCATTTTCAGACTAATGGAAAAGGTACCCTACTTTTTTGTGTATAGACTGATTAATGTCTCCGACGTAAGCGGGTTCAATCGGTCAAGGTCGACCTTGTTAGACAGCCTACGGGACAAAGCTGCAAATTCTCCTTACAAGTACGCAATGGACCAAATTGCTGCCCCTGACTTTCAAACCATATATGCACTTGTACAGTGCACCCCTGATTTAACCGAGTCTGAATGCAGAGATTGCCTGTATTATGCTTCAGGACTTATTCCACTGTGTTGTGAGGTTAGAAGTGGAGGAAGAGTTATCGTACCAAGCTGTAATTTCAGATATGAGACAGACCGTTTCTACACTCCTAAGAATATTCCGCCCCCATCACCTCCACCTCCAGGATCAACTTCAACAGGTGCCAATAAGTTCCACGTTGAAGCATAGCCAAGGACTTGTTAATGTTATAAAAAAATCTCTGTGATTTCGCTATGTCAAAACTGAACAAATTAAATTTATGTTTTTTGCAGGAAGGAAGAGAAAAGAATCACGTACTGTCATCATTGTAGTTGTCGCAATAGCAATTTCTGCAATTCTTACAATTTGCCTTTTCATCTTCTATAAAGCAAGGAACAGAAAGGAAGAATTCAAAGCTATAGGTAAGTTTAAGAAGTTGTTCATTCGTGCACTTCATTCAAAAGGTTCAATTCATTCATTTTAGTTTCTAAAAAGCAGAAGTCAAACGATGTTTCTCCTTTAAGAAGATTTTTTTTTTCCCTCTGTTCATGTACTAACTTTTTCATTTTGATGTAGATGATTATGAAATTGGAGATGCGGAATCCTTGCAATTTGACTTTGGCACTGTGAGAACAGCAACAAATGACTTCTCAGAAGCTAATAAGCTTGGACAGGGTGGATTTGGGGCTGTGTACAAGGTAACAAAAAAATGGACAGGCTTCAATCTAGAAATTTAAAAATTGTCAGACTGTGTTGTATATGAAACTTTTATTTTGACATGTTTCCAGGGTAGGCTTCCCAATGGACAAGTTATAGCTGTGAAGAGGTTGTCCAGGGAATCAGCACAGGGAGAACTAGAATTTAAGAATGAGGTCATATTGGTGGCCAAGCTTCAGCACAAGAATTTGGTTAGACTACTGGGTTTCTGCTTTGAAAGGGAAGAAAGGCTTCTTGTCTATGAGTTTGTGCCTAACTCCAGCCTCAACAACTTCATATTTGGTATGGCTGCTACAAAGCTTGACCCTTATTTTTCCTCCTCTCTCTAAATTAGTCTTTCTTTATGTTTTGCTTTTTACCATAGTCAGCACATATATATATATATATATAATCTGTTAATGGAATTGTAGACCCAGTCAAGAGAGCACATTTGGATTGGGAGACACGCTACAAAATTATCTCAGGCATTGCTCGAGGTCTTCTTTACCTTCATGAAGATTCTCGACTTCGGATTATTCACCGTGATCTCAAAGCTGGTAACATTTTATTAGATGAAGAGATGAATGCAAAGATCGCAGATTTTGGCATGGCAAGATTATTTGCAATAGATCAAACGCAAGAACAAACAAGTAGAGTTGTGGGGACCTTGTAAGTATAAGAATTAGGACGAAAAAAGTTGCAGCTTTTCATTCTAAAGAATCATAATCTAAAGATATCAACAAGTACCCACCATTGAAAACTAGAATTTTTTTGTAACTGATAATATTTTGCAGCGGATATATGGCTCCAGAGTATGTAACCCATGGACGCTTCTCTGTCAAGTCAGATGTTTTTAGCTTTGGTGTCTTAGTTTTGGAAATTGCAAGCGGCCAAAAGAACAGTGGCGTTGGTATTGGAGAGGATGAAGAGGACCTTCTAACATATGTAAGTATTTACGTTTACAGGTGCTGCTTTTCTTTATTTCCAGAGTTCTTAATTATGGTTTCACTTCTTGGAATTACTGCAGAGTTGGAGAAATTGGAATGACGGAACAGCTTTAAATTTGATAGATCCCACCCTGACAGTTGGATCGAGAAGTGAGATGATGAGATGCATCCACATTGGATTACTTTGTGTTCAAGAACATGAAGCTAATCGACCAACAATGGCTCAAGTTGTTACCATGCTCAGTACCTACTCTATTACTCTACCAGTTCCCTCAAAACCTGCATTTTTTATGCACAGTGAATTAAGGATAGAGGCATCATCGTCAAGAGATTCAACTTCAAGGTTAAATGAAGGCGTCCAGCAGTCCATAAACGAAGTTTCGAACTCCGAGCTGTACCCTCGATAGTGTTTTGAGGAAGGTTAAAATCATTAAGCATGTTCCTGCAGGCTGCAGCAACAGGACCTAGTTGCCTCCAAATTTTAACATGCATACTTTCTTTTTTTTTTTTTGGGATGTGTAGTTCTCCAAGTGTGTTCGAGTAGGATCTTAATTAGACTTTTGAACTGTATCTTACCTGGATACAAGTTGAACTGCAATAACTAATATCAGTTTCCGTTTGTCTTGTGAAAATAAAAAAGTCCATGGAAAATAAGTTAGTTTTTATAGTTTGATTGCAACATTATAAATAAATTGAAATTATTAATTTTTTTTAATTTATTAAATAAATTCGTGTGAAAATTAACGATTGCAGATTAATTGAATGCATTTAAGGAATTTGCCAATTTATAATATTATATTAATGACTTGTTTTCAAATCAATCATGATGTAACAACAACACTAGGATAATTAAGGGCAAAAAGAAATTATTAACAAATTGCTGAAGCACTAATGAATTTTTATTCATATATATAAAATGATTAATACACTTCACTGATTATTACAAAAATAATCACTAACAAGCCGAAGAACAGCCATGGAGGGCATAGGCTTCCAATGGTGGCCAATTTCCCCTATTAACAACGGAAATCTTCTCCCAGTTCACCCAAAGATCATACCAACATTTACACTTCGTGCAGTCATGAAAGGGACCCGTGACGTGAGGTCCTCCTCCAATTTACAAGTGAGGTTTCCTCTTGGTTGATAAAATACAGCTGCAGAGGGTACGCAAATAGCACTGGAGATGTAAATATATTTCTTTCCCAGTTGAATGGAACTAGAGCCGAAAGTGGGTGCAGAACCATATTTACTTTTAAAGGGCATACCACGAATCAATTAAGCACCTTACGAAGCTCATCAATCAGTTGCCCTCGGCTTGATGGGTCCACCTGCATTAAATATGAAGCATCATCTCTTGGACAGAGAAATAAATAAGATTGAAGTATGAGTAATTCAAAGCCTATATATAATGGTTTACCTTTCTTAGAAGGGCAGCAAGACCTTGAGGTAGAGCTTTCAAATCTAATCTGGATTCACCAATGCTTGTTAATTGATGCAATACCTTCTGGACCCTCAATTCTTGTAACTTTTCTTCATAATTTCTTGGATGATCCTTCCACGCAAAGAAAGCTTCATCATCCCCCCAAGAGTCTTCTCTGCCTCCGGCAATATCTGAATCTAAAAACCACTTTCTGATCAAGTCCATCGCAGATTTATATGACAGATGGTCACCAGCTGCGTCTTCCAGAGTCTTGATCAGTGAATCCTCAGCAATTCTCCTACGCAACCTTTTGTAGAAGTAACCACGGGATTTGCCCCAGTCCACAACTTCTCTGATTACCCCCTTTGCAGCCATCCTTAGGGAAGAATCATGAAGCTCTGCAAATCTGGTGGCTATCTGAGTATACATTGGCAAAAGTTGCTTTTCACGAGATTTTATCTGCTGCTGTATAGATTCAACCATACCATAAGTTCCACTATTTCTAGCTTCCTGAAGTTTCGCCTTCAAAGTGATCAGCTGTTGATCAAGCCGACCCATGCACTCAAGCAGCTCCTTTGTCCTGAACTTGATCTCAATAATTCCTTCAGGCTCAAGGACGTTTCCTTTAGCTGTTCTATCAGCATACATTTCAATGTGATCTGAATTGATCTGACTGTCCACAACAACCCATGCCCCACCACGAAGCTCACCCATCATGGGGATGTACACAAAAACAGGTTGCTTGTATGTCCTAAGGTTCTCAACTATGGTTGAACCTGCCTGAAGTATACCTTCAAAAAGATCCCTCTGTCCACCTGAAAAGCCTCTCCAGTTAGCAAGAATGAAAAGTGGAAGCTCTTCTCTGTTGAAATCCAATATTGCTTGAGCTGTTTTGGTGGCAGAATCTGGAAACCAAACTTGCCCAGCCTGAGGGACAACCTTCTCATGAGAATCAAGCTGTCCTGGGTCAGCAGGAATCACTTGCATTACAGTTTGTGTCTCAACAGCAATTATTCCAACAGGGATTCCTCCAAGCTTTGCCCTTCCTGTCACAACTGTCCTTGCCCAGCCTTCCAGTGTCTCAACAAAACTATTCCTGTCAAAAATACCCCCAAGCCACTTCCCACTATTGTCCAAAGCACCACAAATAGCAGCACGAGGGTCACATGAGTTTTCTGGGAAGTACTCCACAGGCCTTTCAGTAGGATCTGAAGGGCTTAGAATTGGAAGTGTGCCACCAATATAAGGAGAAATACAGCTTAGCCACTTCAGAATAGCAGATACGCCTTCTAGATCATCTGAGACAGTAAGATGCACTACTCCATTGGTTGCCATTATTTTAGGTCCACCAAGTTGCATGTGAGAGCTGTATACCTCACGGCCAAGGAGTTTGTTTAATGCAGAGAAACCAGTCAAAATAATGGGCTGATCAAGCCTCTGTATGCATCGCATCCCAAGCCGAGCTAAATAAGCACCAATTCCTACTGTTCTACCAGTCACATATGTTAAGGTAAAGGTTTCCTTGTATGCCCTAGAATATGCACTAGCAATGGCCCCACTTCCTGATAAGTTCTCTACCCCCAAGCCATCCTCCTTGCCAACAATGGCTTCTATCACCCATCTGGTTTCTCCATTAGTCAGCTTCAACTCATGCGCTATCACAGATAATCCAATGCGAGTGTAATCCTCAGGGCTCAAATATACATATTGAAAACCACGCTCGGGGCATGATTCATCCGACCAACCAACTTTAAAGCAGGACTTGACTTCCTCAGCAACTCCAATTCGGGCACCAGAGTTTGCTGCCAAATAAATTAATGGCAACTTTTTAGTGCAAGCAAGATCAGTTACTGCAAAGAAAAATGCATCCTCTCTTGGTCCAAAAGACCCAGCTTTGAAGGTCACATCATTTGCTACTATCAATATTGTCCTTCCAGAAGGGAACTCAGGGGTAGACATTTCCATGCTCCATGCTACCATGCCAACATCATTCAGTCCAGCTGGGCGCTCCACAGGAACAAGACGAGTGCCCCAGCTACCTTTCTGATCAGCAAATACAAGCTCAGTGACTTTGAGAAGAATATTATCCTTAGGTTTTCCACCTCCATTTAACTGGGATGCCCATATTTGTTCCAAGGCTGTCTCAAATGCCTGAAAGCAAGACATATAGCCAGCAAGATAATTTGAACAGTCATTTCTTTTTTTTTTTGTGCATATATATATATATATATATATATATATAACCTACGTTAGTTGTTGCTAGACATAAAAATATTAAAGACTGACCAATGGAAAATCATAGCAGTAAGTGGTGTTGCTGCTCCTTGCCAACAGACGTTTCCTATCAAGAACTCCCAAGGGCTGATAGACTGCATTTACCATCACACCATGCAGAGGACCACATGCAGAGATTGAATGGTACACCACTCCATGTTTGCTGGTATCCTCTAGTTCCCGGTATATCTGATTGTCATATTAGCCGGCACTATAATTAAGATAACCTTTCCATAAAAAAACATTTTAAAGTAGTACAGGAACAAGACCCAAGATATTAGATTTTTGATATGGAAACTTTTAATTTTTATGGTGTTAATTTCATACCTCATAACACTGGCATTAGACATGAAATTGCTAGCTTTCAATAGCAGGAAAAAGGTTTCATACCAAACTTGCATAATAAACTGATGTGACAGTTATTTGCCCCCAATTCCCCATTTAGCTAGACAAAATATATATTTGATACGAAACAAATTGACAAATCAACAAAATTTATCGCTTATGCCCATCTGAGTTTAACCGCTGGTAGTAATTACTGATATTGATATGGACCATTATTTACTTTGCTTTTTGCAAGTCATTTGTTTCCTCTTTGTCCATTGAAGTGCATGGACAGATGAAAGAGATTTTCTTAGTGCATTGAAATCAAAATGCATAAATGGGTGAAAGACCTCTTCTTAATGCATTGAAATTGAAATGCACAGATAGGTTTATTGAACATGTAAGAACATGTAAGAAACCACATAAACACTTACATGTACCGCACATGTGTGACCAGTTACATTTGTGATAACAACTCTCCAAGCACCATTTGCTTGTCCAGATAATGACATCCAGAGCTTCACTTCCCACTCACAAACATTCAACCTGTGCATTTTGACACCAACTGATGCATATATTTCCCTAGCCAGTTCTTCTAAGATTCTCTCTACTTCAGCTTCTTCCTGGCCAGCATCAATATCAACTCTCCTGGTGACAAAGTCTCCACTTAAGATCAGAAGTTCACCAATTTATTGCATGAGATATAATAGAAGTTAAGACATAATTACCCGGGGTATGGCACAAGGTCATCTAATCGTTGTTCCCGTAAGATACAGAGGTACATATGAGCATGCTCAGATTTGACAGTAGCATTGTGGACATTAAGCTCCAACTCCTCCATTGCAGCTACTAAGGATCTCAAAATGCTCCTTGATGTAAAGGACATAGCCCACTGTGCACGGGGTGCTTCTATGCCCAGCCCCTGATATGCAGTAAGCCCTTCATTTGTTGTGGGCTGCCTAACAAGGGTTCTAAGAAACATCCTCTGGATTGGCGCTGGCTTGTCTACAACAGTGTACAAGTGCCATTGTCTGTCCCTCGATGGAGTATATTGTATATTCCCATAACCCTTAAGTTTGTCCTGGATCAAAACAAATCATAATAAGCATCTGATCAAATGAATTAAAGTTATCTCCTTACTTTCTTTATTAATTTCTTTTTTTCCCCTGAAAGAAAATATTTGGTCACAGCCATATGGTAACAAACCAATTCAAGGTAGATGGATAGTGGGGGTTCTAGATGTCGCAATAGAGGTTCTTCCTCATAATAGAGCTTTTCTGCCGACCAGTGAAAGGAGTGCCTCATAGGGGCTCTGCCTTCATCCCTTTGTATGATGCAGCTAATAACGCCAACACCTGCTGTGTGTAAACTGGAGCCTACTTCTTGTTCTTTAAGAACTTTGGCTAACTTGTTTATTCTCTCTTGAGCCTGATCCTCATCACCACTGCAAAAAGTCAAAGGACATTTCCACTAAGAAGGGACATGGTCACACTGATGTTTTATTACCACACTTGAAAGTTTGAAAAAAGTTTTTTTTTTGGCATGTGTGCATGTGTGTGTCCGTCTGTTAAGGGTTATAGAAACTTAGCAATTGTTTTATTCCCCAAAACATCTATCATTTGGGAAAAATACCTATCCTGAAGTAGACTCATCTGGTTGTTGATGCCCACCAATGCAATATGCATCATATTACCAAAGTTAGCCGGTCCTGAAGATCCATTTGGAATGGCTTCATGATGGTTATGAGTTGTTTCCCTTAATGCAGCACTAATAATTGCAGGCAAAAATTGTAGAGATTTTGTGATAACCATGGCTCCGCATTTCCTGTCACAGTGTTTCTCCACCACTGGTTCATCAGATATTTTATCTTCAAAGCCATTCTTTCTCCCAATATGCTCTTCCATGAATTCCCATGAAGCAATAAGACCAGATCTATGCCACTGCATCCTGACACTATCCCTTACAAGATAGGGCTGATGACATATACAAACAGGAAAGTGAAGAAATGATTGTCTAGTACTAAAATCAAGAAAGTTGAAATACGGTACCTGATATAGCCTTTGAACATAAGTTTCCACTACCCGTCTTTGAAGAGTGTGATCACTGTGATCAAACAGACCCACGAGGGCATCTTCAACAGCCAAAGGAGCACTCACAAGGTCTTCCATTCGTTCATTAATGGCACTTTTCCTCTTGGGAGTATCCATATTTTCACCATCCTCTATAAACATCTCCAATTCGGAAAGAGTTCTAGCAATTGTGGAACGAAGTTCGCTCAATCTGGTTTGTTCCAACAGTTGACTTGCCTTCAGTGCCAACTGCGTACGCAAATCAGTTATCAATATTTTGAAAAACAAGCATATTGTTAATGAATTGAGAAATTACATTAAACAATGAGTGTTGAAAAGTGAGATATGGAGGGAATAATCCCTGATGAGAAAATATAAGAAATTTAGAATCCTCTTCCTGTTGCAGCGCTACAATTAATTGTCTAAAATAAACTGATGAGATGAACAATAAGGCAACATGGATTAAAAACTTATGCTCAACTAGACCAACCTCAGAATAATTTATATGGTTGAGTTGAGAGAACCGGATAAGTTTATCCCTATATGCAGCAGGGTTAGGATAAACCAGTTGTTCCATAAGCCGTAGTATCAGCTTATTTTTACTCCTGATACCCTACAAGACAACAAATACAATATTAGTGCAAAGTTATTTCCATATAAACTCAAAAAAGTAAAATTAAAATAAATAAAAAAGAGCAAATTATAAACTTGATACCTGATGAGAAAGGACAATGTCCACAACCTTCAACAGATCTTTCTTGTATTGAAGTCTAAGACGTTCAATCACATCAGCCTACAGAAAAATACAAAAAATAATTTTAGAAAGTGATAACTTACTGTTAAAACATTATCAGACTGTGAATAAGAAGAATGACAGGACTTAAGAATAAGCTTGGAGTAAATCAAAGAAATTCAATTTTTGTGCACGTGAAATTTAATCAGGGCTTAAGAAGACGGGAGAATGCAGAGCATGATAAGAAATGCTCATCATGTGACTGTTTTCAAGAATGTAGATTTGATGATTTAAAGAACAATGGAATGTAAGAGAAAAGACAATAGGTAGAATTATTATCTGTTTAGTTAGCATATTCTACAGAGCCATCACTGAAGGCATTTACGCATATAAGAAAGGACCATCCAGCAAACAAATTAAAACAGCAGTGTCTTGAAAGATTAAGAAAAAGAGAAGCTTCAACTAAAAGCCCAAAATGAAGAAATAATATTTAGTGTTATCTCTGATTGAAGCCATGGTGTTTTCGCAAGATACAAATTAGAAAGATTTTGGTAGTCCCAAGTAATCATAACAGATATAAGCATTACTGCATTGCAACACCAATGCTATATTTGACGGAAATAAGCTTACCTTGATGTTGTCACTAAACAATTCTTCAACTGATAAATACTCTGCAAAAAGTGATTGCACGATGATGAGGGCATGACTCTCCCGTCCTCCCTCATAAGACTTTACCAGACTCATCAAAGGTTCAACAAGCCTTTCCTGGGCTCCTTTTTCCTTTTCAGGACAGGAGGAAAGATGGGCCTGGAGAAAAATGCACACCCCTCAACGATATTCCACTACAAGAGAAAGGAGAAATAGGGTTCAAATAAGGAACTCACCTCAAGAACACCCCTTAACAATTTGGCAGGAAAGTCAATGTTCTGAGAGCTCGAAATCCCCTCAAACTCCCTATACTTTGATTCCAACTGAAACAATTGAGCCAAGGCAACATCAGATCATGTTTGACACTAAAGTCACTAATATAAGCAAGAAAACATAGATCAAAGATGCATGATAAATATTCACCTCATTTCTAAGATCTTTGGGAAGGCGAGTTGCCAGAACAGACAAGCATTCTTGCCACTGAAGGAAAGGGAGTTCAGGACTATCAAGACAATTGAGCAAGTTTTGCACAACCTGTCAAAGTCATTCAGGTTATACATCAGAATTAAAAAAAAAAATTATTAAACAAACAGGAAAAATAGTATATAATATTTTTTAAGTTTATGAAACATACATTAGAATTTAGAACTCAATAAACACAAAGATAAGAGCAAACTATTGATTCATGATAAGGATTTTTAAACTCCACTATGAAAATTGTCATTGGGCAGGAGAAATACTTCATCAATATTATGGTCATAGCCAGCAAGAATCATACGAGCTGCATTTAGACTTGCAGCACATCTCTGATGAACTTTGCCAGAAATAGCAGTTGGAGGCCCCAGTACTGGGAAGCTACCATGAAAAGGTTCAGCCTTTCGCACAGCTGAAGGATCATCAAGATCAAGCCGTGCTATAAGCTCACCAGCCTACAAGAAAACTGACTTCTTAACTTCACACCAAAACTGATATTATACAAATGCATACTAAATGCAATATGTTGTACCTGCATTGCTTGACCTTCAGACATTTTAAACTGAATAACTCCAGAAGCAGGTGAAAGAAGAGGCATGCACATCTTCATAACTTCAACCTCTGCAAAAGGAGTGTCGGCTTCAATATGACTACCATCTGAAACCAAATACCTCAGCAGCTTGCATGGTGTCTCTGCCACTAACTTTGATGGATCATGCTCATTCTGTAGCAAGCAAGTCCTTCCATCAATAAGAAGGCATGTTCCAGCTGCTTCATCCTCTGCATATATCACATGACTGTTTCCATCCAACTGTAACAAAATAGAAGTAAAAGATTCTGTTATGAAGTGTCAAAAACATACTCATCGAAGAAGAACAATAAAAATAAATAAACAAAAGTCACATAGAGCCTTAAAACACAAGTGAAGAACATCCATGAGGAAATAACTATAAAACATTCAGGGAAATGAATTCTTGCCTGCATCAATAAACCCCCGTCACGTAAAGTATGTATCTCTGCTTCAATCTCCGATTCATTCATCCTCAATCTATAGCTTCCTGGCCCCCCTCTTACCATGTCAATCTAAGAATAATTTTCCAAAATGATAATGACGTGTATTACCAAAGCCTATGAACCAAAATTCTTCAGAAATGATAAAAAATCATAAACAGATAACTTTATACTTGAGAAGGATTATGACAATGACAGGCATAAATACCATGTATTTGCTTCCTTCAATGTTCAATGAAACTTGAGAGTTCACAAGTGATATGTGCTGAAAACAGAGTCAACTGACATTAATATTACTACAAAATCAACTTAATAAGCAACAGATTCATAAATATAAATTCTTCATTAGGTACCTTGGGAGGGATTTGTCCCTTTTCAAGATAACCAACATAATCTGAAACCATAGCTGCACTGCTAGCAGATGCTTTCTGAGGCAAACAAAATAGGACCAGTAAGTGGTGCATTCCACAAGATAGAAATACAGCAGACCAAAAGGTTATGATTTCTCTTTTCATGTCAATGCATGACCACTTACATACAGAGCCCCTCCGACAACAGAGAGGTACCAAGGGGGCCTTTCTGCTCTAACCCGCATTGCAATTCTACTGTCCAACCAACCTGTGTGAATTTTGTTGTCCTTATAATCAGAAGCCTGCATAACATTTCATCTCATGTTAATTTTATTCCTGGAGGACACTTTTAAACTTCCTTCTTTCAATTTGTGTTAATAAGGTAAACAGAAATGGATTATCAACAACTGAAAAGTTTTATTACGTGTAAAAGGTCAATTGAGTAATCAACATTAGTGCGAATTTCTCCTCGAATTTGAATTTCTTTCAGCCCCAGGACCATATTTGCTATAGCCAAAGCTCTGGAGTCCCCAAATGCAAAAACATGTCCTGAGGAAAGATCGTGACAAAATATTGAGCAGCCTAGACCTCTTTAAAAAATGAACTAAGTAAAAGAATTAGGCATTGTACCTCTTGCAAGTATTTGGAGTTGGCTTGAATTACGGTTTAATATTATGAAAAAATTCAAAATTACAAATCACAAAAAAATGGAAATTGAAAGAGGTGCAATTTTTCATCAAGTTGCACCAAATTGATACAAGTCAATTCATGTAATCAAGTTATAAAACACGGTAGCAGTTGCCGCTTACCAAATTGAGAATCTGAGAATTCATGAATGCCTCCACCAGACTGTATGTCAGAATTTAAGTTATTAATGTTAGAAATCCAAGGTTCTGTCAACAGAAAATGTTCTAGGGAAAAGAAGGACAAAGAAAAGCACCTTAACAGAGAAGTAAGCCCACACATTTGGCTTGCTTTTAAAACTTAGTTCCTGTACAATGTCATACCAATATAGGTTTCATTATAAGGCCAAGAAAACTTGAAATAAGAATTGTCAACCTAAGAGCCTTACCTGTACTTTTCCACTTGTAGGCTTAAAACCATCATCCGGATCCTCACTTGTTACACGCACAGCTACACAATGACCTTTTGGCCTTGCAGACTCTGCCTGGTCAAAATCAAAGGGAACAGCAACCACTGAAGTTTTCCTCCAAGCATCATATCCTCCACCATGTTCCTTTCCGTAAAATCGCCTTATCTCTAATTAAACAAAGCACACAGACACAGAATGCCAAAGAAACATATATTATTAGCTAATGAAAATTGTCTTGTTGAATTTCAAAATCTTGAGAATGGCATACCACGAAGTTGCCAGAGAGGAATTCCCATCCCGATGGCTACCTGTGCTGCTGGCAAATTTATTTCAGCAATCCATTCAGTGACAGGGTGCTCCACCTACATCAGAATTAATTTAAATTCAACAAATAATTTTATAAGGGAATGAACGGACCATTTTAACTTGCGGATGACTAGCTTTGGAAGTTGGGGAAACTGACGTAAGAAACCACTCTTCAGTGTGGTTTGGCCTCACTTTAGGACGTGTTTTACTATCATGGTGAATTTATCGTCATCCCAAGAGCTAAAAGCTTTTTTAAAAAAGTCATCTCCTAGATTGCAGATAGCATAATATACTTCTACGTCCAGTTATTAAGATGTAGTCATGTTTTGAAACATATTGCAACAGCACTAAATGTGCCTGAATAGTTGATGGAAAACATAAAATGAAAGCTTAATGCGTATGACAAGAACAAAACTGAAGTCTGAAAAAATCACATACTTGTAATCGAGGATTTAGCTCCAAAAAGTAATACTCTCCAGTGTCCATACTGTACAAATACTCAACGGTAGCTGCTCCAACATAATTCACACATTTGGCCAACCTTCGAGCTGCTTGCTCCAGCTTTTTGACTGTCTCCAGAGGCGCAACAGTAATTGGACCCTCCTCAATTATCTATTTTGCATACACAAGAAGTCAGGTTTTGCATGGAAATTATCCTTAGAGATGACACTATGCACCATTAGTGGGGAAGAAAAAATTACAACCTTATTTTTCCAGCAAATTAAAAGATAAGAAGCAAAAATAAAGTTAACCAAATTAGAGATTAGCTATGACAAAGAAACTTACCTTTTGGTGCCGCCTCTGAACACTGCAATCACGACTATGCAAAGCTGCTACATTTCCATACTGATCACAGAGTAACTGGACTTCTAAATGCCGACTCTAAATGAGAAAATCAAGTGGGTCAACAAAATTTGATGTATAATCCTACAATCATAACGCAAAAGTTACTCATTCAAGATAAATGGAAGAAGATAATCTAACCTGGGAAGCAACCTTCATTATAAATATGGGTGATCCTGGAACCTCACCCTGAACTTGCTTGAACAATGCCCTAACTTCATCATCATTATGAACCTACAGAATCAAGAGGAGAACATGAAAAGTTGGTTTACAATATTCCATTAGTTCAATCCTTCCCAGTTAGAAATTCAAAACTTTGTCTTGTAAAAGGCAAACCTTTCTTATGCCTTTACCACCACCACCCCATGATGCTTTGATCATTGTAGGGTAACCAACAACTTGACAACTTGCAATTGCTTCCTCTGTTGTATATACACATGCTTCCCTGTATACCTCATCTGGGATGGTAATCAAACAACTTTCTGGAGAGATTTTCACCTGGCAGACAAAAACGTAGTATCTTAGATGTGGAATGAAACTCAAAACTAAATAACACTTTTAAGATAATTACGTGAGAACCACTCCATGGAAGAGTAGGGACATCTGCTGCTTGAGCAATCAAAGATGAGCCAATTTTATCTCCTAGTGCACCCATTGAAGTAGCTGGAGGCCCAAGAAATACAATCCCCTTAGCATGCAGTGCATCTGGCAGTTCAGGGTTCTCAGATGCATGGCCCCAACCAGGCCAAACAGCATCAACACGAGTTATCTCTGCCATCTGGCAACCACAAATTACAATTTTGTTATAGAAACCAAACAAGTACAAGAAGATTCCATCTTTCATAGTTCACTGATTCATATTATTGAACAGGCCAGAATCAGGCAGAATGATCTTAAGGTAACTAATAACAATAATATCTTGCAAGAGTAAGAAACTTCATGATATCTGCTAATTCATCATTTTGATGGTATTCTGAGATTGCAGAAGAAAGGAAGACTTCAAAAGGCTCTAGACCAAATGACACATAACTGCAGTATACATTTCATTGACTATTTTAAATTTGTTTTCTCCTTTGCAAATCACATCATGATCACTAATTTCAGTCAAATCGATCAAAAGCCAACAATAAAAGGTGACCCAATGCATACCACACTTGTGAACTCTTGGGAGGGCTGATTTACACGGCCTTACCCTGTTGTGCAAAGATTCTGTTTCTATAGCTCGAACCAGTGACCTCCAAGTCACAAATAGAGTTACTTTATTGTTGCACTAGAGCCACATTCTAATCAAAAGCCAATAAGATTTACCAAAATTCTTCCTGCTAGGAATGACTGGATTTCAGTCATTCATTTATGCTTTGTTTAAGATACTTTGAGCTCAAACAATAAAAAATCTGATATATGCCCACAAATGTTACAGAGTTCCATGTACACACCTCTACAATGAGCTGCACATTGGCATAGTTATTATTGTTTGTCCCACCAGGAACTTCCACAAACTGATCAGCAATTCTAATATGCTCCGCATTGATTCTCATGTCTTCTGGAGTTGCCATGGCCACCAACAAGATCGCCTTCTCAGTGCCAAATGTTTCATAAGCCCATGTCCTAATACTACGTATAAACTTGACAGCTGCCATTCCATTGTTCGAAATTAAAATACTATGGATTGGCCTCTTCCCTCCAAGAGCATAGCAGAATTCATCCACTTCTGATATTGTAGCAGTGCTCCTTGTTGAAACTACCCCATTTATGTAACCATTCCCACAAGCAACACCCTCCGGCACCGGTGGTCTCCTTTGCGTTCCCAACATGCTGCATAAACAGGATTTGTGAAAATTCAGTCTTTAAATTAAGTAATTCTCATTCAATCTATCTTATTCTTTGAATATAATTTTACTTGCTGGGCCTACCTTAGAAAACTTACCTGTTCATAGCTAAGCAAAAATTCACAAATCAAAAGAATCAAAAAATTAAATTTAACAGCAGGTATGAACTTGAAGGAAACCATCCAATTATAGAGTAAGACTCTATTTGGTTGCACAGGATGAGACTTCATGTGGACTTCATCTTGTGGCACTATAAAGTCTAGCTCTTATCGTAGAGTCATTTTATAATCAAAGGTCTAACCCCAATCCATTATCCATCACGTGTGTTCCTAATTAAGTTGTGAGCAACCAAACGCAGTCTACGAGTCAAGTATGTCAGATGCTGGATCCTAGAGATATTGATAACAACGAAAAGGTACTTAAAAAGAATTTAAAAAAAAATATCATTAGCCCCACAGAAAGTGCATAATTAGATTCCCAAAACCATGCTAAACTGAACCTCAATCAATAAAAATTGCTAAAACGACCCGCAGAAAGAACAGCACTCAAACTTCCCAGAACTTCTGAAAAAAGGAGAAAAAATGCTATGCGTAAACTTCAAACAGCAGCGAAATTTAAGCAAAACACAGTTGCAAAAAGAATCAAAACATGATTACAAACCTGGATATGATGGGATCAAATTGAACTAAACAGGGTATAAGGGTAAGAGAGCATTAGTTAGAATCTGGACGGAAAGAGTGCGAGGGGGAAAAAAAAAGAATCGAACAGAAAGAATGTTGAATGTTGAGGTTGAAGGGATATGTTTGTGATGTACATTCACAATCTTGAAATGCTTATGTCTGTGTTAAGTATAACTAGTTTTAAGAGAATTGCTGAGCAGAGAGTGCTAGGTTTGAGTTAGAGCGGTAGGCCTTCTAGTTTTAACGGCTTTTAATGAGACGCTGCAAGTGGTAACTGCCACCGCCACGCTACACCGCAGCCTCCTCTCTCTCTGTCTCTCTCTCCTTGCTACATGCAGCAGGAGAGGACGGAGAGGCAGTTCCCATCTACCGCTTCCAGAGTTCCACCCTTCCTAATTTTAATTCTATAAAATTAATAAATATATTTTAAAAATATTTTAAAATCATTAAATCAAAATATATTAATTGAAATGGTAAATTATTTATCAACTATTAATAGTAAAAAGCTTAAGAATGTAAGTTTTTTTTTTTTTTTGGTGATGCAAGTTTCCTTTTTATTTAATAAGGTTATAATTATAAAACAAGTATTTTTATATTTAATGTGAAAATTTAAATTTAATTATAATAAAATTAAGTTAAAAGAGAAATTAATTACTCTGAATTGATGGCAACAGGAATTGAACACTAACCCATGTTAATTTTGTAAAAGAATAATCAAAATTTTGTAAAAGAATGGTGTATTGATTGTGTGTTGTTGGGTGATGTTGTCGACCAACCCATACAAGTTTAAACATTTAAGTAATATATATATATTTCTTGTAAGTTTAAAATATAGCATTTCTTCTCCCCTAAATTGTCTTTTTCATTTTATATAGTAGCAGAAATAATGGTCAATAAATGATTCATTGAATGGGATAAGATGTGTAGGTGAGGGGTTTGGATAGGTGACGTAGTTGAGCTATTAATATTTGCATGGAGGTTCGCTTATGGTTGGAGGTTAGGTGCATCCATGCTACACTTACTTCTTTTTCCATTTTTGCCTTTTTTTTAAAAAAAAAAAAGCAAAAATTGGGTATTGGCTTTAATTCGATTTTGAGAAAATATTCATGCTTCCAAAATTTCAATTCAAGGTTTACTCATAATCAATTTTTAATAGGATTATGATGAGTATTAAAAAGTTTGAGCTAGAGACTTATTTCTATGGCCTCTCTCTATTTTCTCTAGAGAGAATTTGTTCTGTTTTTTTGTTTTTACTTAGAAGTTCAGTCTCTTCCTTTTTACTTGCACCGAGGCTTCCCCTACTCTTATTGGGCAAGGGAAGCTCCTTCCCCACCTAGTTTTGGGCTTGCACTCTCCTCGCTACTTGGTTAGGATGTAAATATTTCTTTTGTTTTTTGGATTGTTTGGTTGCAACTATTGAGCTAATGGTCAAGGTGAGTCTTCGAGAGCTACTATGAGTTGTTTGTGTATTTATGGTAGTCGACAATAGGGTCTGATATTTACTTGGTACTGGGTCTAAGGTTGTGGAAGATGATGCCTCTGGGGTCTTTAGCCAACTTAGCCTCTCATGGCTAACCCTCAAGGCCACGATGCCGTTTAATTAACTCTACTATCTTTACCCTTCGTGCAGCGTGTATATCAGTTTGTCATATCTCTAATTTCATGCCTTGGCCTTAAATTAGCTCTACTCTTGCTCTCTTGTGTCTGCTTATCAAGTGGTGAACGAAAGTTTATTGCTTAAATCCCGCCGGAGAAGTAATTATGTTTTTGAGGGATTCTCTCCCTATCCTTAATAGAGGTTGCTTGGCATCCTTCAATGGAGGTTCTCCTGAAGTTGTGCTTTCAAGTTCGTTCATTGTCTTCCTCAGGCAATCCATGACTCGATAGTTTTTGGCTCGCGTGCATGAACAATGCATCTTTCTATGGTTGGATTTCTTTACGGGTCAAATACCCATTAGATCCTAGGGTTTATGATGATGGGCTAGTTTTAGGTAATGGACTTGGTGAAACCTTTGCATGAGGACTTGATGGTTGGGCTTATAGGGAGCTTTTTTGTACTTAGACTTGGGACCAGACTGTACTTCTTTTTCATCAATAAATGAATATCCTATCTTTGAAAAAAAAAATATGTTTTATGGAATTTAAATATAATAAACATTTAAATGAATATATTAAGGGTGTACATAGATTTTAAGATGCTGAATTGAAATAAAAAAAAATTAAATCGAATAAAATTATATTAAATTAAATTTATTTATTATTTTTTATTTATTTTTAATTTTTTATTAAAAAAATAAAATTAATCTACATCTAAATCAAACTAAATAATTGATTATATATGTTTTTTGATATAATATTATTTTTTATTTTTTTTTAATAATTCTAATTATAATTACATTAAAAACCTTATAATTCTTAATTTTAAGTGTGTTATTATATTATATAATATATTATTTAATTATATGAAGACTATAAATTTACCTATTGAATTACTAATTCACTCATTAATCCAGTTTTTAAGACTTGAACTATAAGTTTAATAATTATAATAACAGCTAATAGTCAAGGGTGGCCGTTGATGATTAATAAAGTAATAAATAAATATTTATGACATGCATTTATCATTTTTCATATTTTAATAAAGTCATATATAATTAAAATTTAAAAAATAACTTTTTTAAAAAAATTATTGAAAAAAGGCTATTATTTTAATTGAAAATGTTTTAATTTTTTCAATCATGAAAATATTTTTCTATTACTTATTTAAAAAAAATTAAAATTTGAAAAATATTAACAGTATTTTTTTGAAGAAATTAAAAATATATTTTATGAAGCATTTATTTTCCTCTCAACTGTAGGGTTCCCTTGGCTTTTTCATGTCCACAGCACAGCGGAAGAATAAGCAATTGAGGCCTCCGGACCAATCATTCTACCTACAGCATAACCTTCAATTTTTCTTCTCTCTCTCTCTCTCTCTCCAATATATACATATATATAAATTAAATAAAAATAACTAAAAAATTAATTAAAATAACAAGTATAAATAAAGAGGAATAAATAAAATAAAATATAAAATAAATTTTTAAAAAAATTTAATTAAATTTATGCAGGATAGTTTATTTATTTATTTTTTACAATATACAATAAAGAGAACAATAAATTTGTAATAATAATTTATTAAATTTATTTGCATAAATAATTTGATATTTTAATTTATTTAAATTTACTTTATTCTTTATAGCAGTAATTTTGAAATTTTAATAAGTAAAAAATATAAAAATTTATAAAAAAATTATATCAATTGACTTAAAACTTCATGTATAAATAAAGAAAATTTTTATAATTTACTTTTTTTTTATTCGATTTTGACTTTTATGTAACTACTTAAAAAAATTGAATAAAGCTATATTTTATCTGCAATTTTTTGTGGATAATAATTAAAATTTTTAAGTTAATTTAAATAAAAAATTAAAAATAAAGTCAATTAAATTAAACTTTTCGAATAAATATAAAAATTAAATTAAACATCTTGCTTTAATAATTTTAAGTTTATCTCTGCATAGATGCGGATAGGGTCAATTGATTTTTGTTTTTAGTTAGTTATACAAGTTTGTATGTTTATTTAATTCATCTTCTTAAATTTGAGAACTAACTGCTTCTATATAAATATTTATTATACTATTTTTTAATATACTTAATGTATATTATATAATTTATCTATATATTAACTCCATAATTAAAAAAAAAAAAAAAAAAATCCGCCGCTGTCTCTACGTGTTTTGGTGGTGCGGCTGAAAACAAAGTTGGCTTGCTCAAAGTTCTCCGAGCAACAAGGCCCAGATCTATGATCCAACTATCATTTGGAGCTCCGTTGTGATTAAAATGGTAATTTTAAGGTGTTTTAAGTGCAACAGCTGCTTTGTCCGGTGTAGTGGTTTCCTCTTTTCCTCCTGTGATTACAAAGGTAACCACCCCTTTCATGTTGGGTCCATTATTCATTGCGGTTGGAACTTGCTTTGGGTGCCTATTTGCAAAGTTTCCTTTGATCTGATTGTGTTTATGCTTCTACCTAATCTTGATTGAGGAATTAGGCTTGGAATGTTTGATCTGGCACTTTCTTTGTTTTTAGGATAAATTTAAAGGTGACAATTATCTTACCTGAATTCAATCTATTACGAATATTAAAATTTTAATTGATGTTTGTATTTTAGAAGCTCTTTTTTATTTTTTATTTTTAAAGGGTTTCAATGAAAATCATATAAAAGAACATGGGGCCAGGAGTACATGAAGTGCCACAGTCAATGTCATCCACAGACCACAGAAGCCAATGGAGTCTCTAGCAACCTTTAACTCCAACAAATTACCAAACAAATTCTTCGACAGTAGGCAGTAGCAGCTGGAATTCCTTCTCCTGCCCATCCTTCCTTCCCGTCTCAACCCGACCCAATCCACAGTAAAACAAGGTTTTGCTACTTGCCAATGATTAGGATTTTCATTTTTCTTTAGGGGTTCATTTGTTATTGCAAAAAAACTATCATTTCAAATTTGTTAATTAAATGTAATTTAAATTTTAATTTTAATAATAAAAATTTTTAAATGATTTAATAATTTGTCTCAATTATTTTTAAATAATATAAAAAATAATATTAAAAAAAACAAATTTAAATTTTATTTATTTTATAAAAAATAATTTATATATAAAAAATATTTTATATAAAAATATTTTCCATAAAAAGATTTATAATTATTTAGTTGTAACATTAAAGTAACAATATATCTTTATGTCACGCATATATAAATATTTTTATATTTTAATAAATTTATTAAAATTTTAAAAAATAATTTTTTTTCTTTTGATTTTTTTTAAAATATTTTTTTAAAAAATAATTTAATTTTTCTTTTAATAGAAAAAATATTTTCTATTGACACATTTATCATTAGTATTTTAAATATTAAAAAATATAAAAAAATATTTCTATGAAACAAACATAACCTTAGACTACAATTTATAATCACAAAACATAGTCTAAGACTAGTACTTGTCTGTTATTTCTCATTAAACGGGAGGTGGTTAACACCATTAGTGATTAATCTTTAGTTTTTCCATTTAGTAGTGTGCCGACCATCGGTTTGGTTAAGTTATGAACCAAGCCGATCTAAAAATTTAGTAACTAAATTTTATTATTCAAGTCAAAATAATTGAATTAAAGTGATCAATCAAATCAAATTAAATTAAAATAAATCAATTTGATTCAATCAATAATTATCATTTCAAATTTCAATCTCTCATATTTCATTTCTGAAACTCAAAGATTGAAAGTCTGAAAATAATTAAATCTTTTTTAATTTAATTTAATGATTTAAATTAAATTTTATTCACTCTACTTTTATGTAAGAGTTTTGGCGATGGATCTTCAAATTACATTAGTCCAAAGAACTTAGTTGTTTTTTAAGAAAATTAAAGAATACAAATTTTAATTTAATAATATGAATTAATTTTAAATAATAAGATAATTATTAATTATAATCTTCTTCAAATTCTTGAAGTTATCAATTTAAACTCAAATGAATCAAATCAACAAATATAGCTGGTGACTATATAGCTACTAAGAAATTGAAGCGAAATAATAATAATAATAATAATAATAATAATAACAATCTTGAAATTTCTATCTTAATTAATGAAAGAAAATGTCAACCCATGAAAGCAAACGCAACTCGGTCTTACATATAATAGAGCAAGACAACAAGAACGCAATCCAGTGTAACAAAAGGGCCAACGAGAATGCTATCCAGCGCAACAAACAAGGAACCTAACAGCACCAGTAATGGAAAATTACCGACCTTCAAACAAAAGTACCCTATACTAAGATAACAGAGATTGAAACAAGAAGCAAGCTCATGAGGACCAAGAATGACATAGAAATCGGATATGCTTCTCCTTTTGATGAGCCTGGAGCTGGAACCATTTCACCAGTCGGTGAGGTTGGGGCCCCTCCTGATGGAGGTAGCTCCGGTGATGATGAGTCTGGAGGGCCAACTGCATTCAAGTGTATATGTAAGATATAATTAAACATACAAATCAAGCCTTCAAAAAATTAGAAGATAACAAAAATGCACCTGGTGCTTCACCTGAAGGAGGCAAAGAAACTGCAAATATAAATTGAAAAGAAATCCGTTAATACGATTATGAACACGCAGGCATGCAGGACGAAGAAAAAGGGACAAAAACATCATATTCACTCACTGTGACAATTGCTGATGGGAGGAACAGCAACCCCACAAGCAGAAGGCAAAAGAGTGGCTCTTGTCATATTCAACACGATCCCCAATTGAGCACTATTCTTGAGCCCTTCACATATGCACTTGATGTTAATAGCAACAACAGTTTTGAACCCGTCACAGCACGAGGGATCTAGCTGCTCATTGGTGCCAACACTCAAATAGGGTATACAATCTACCATATCATATAAAACAGAAGTACAATCGTCGTCCATAGATGGTGCAGGAGATCCTGAGGACGGTGATGGTGATAATGGTGATTCTGCTGGTGGAAGTGACAACCACGGCGATGGTGCTTTTGCCATATAGTGTGGAATATAGCGTGAAGAGTTGGCTAGCACGGCCATTGTGGCCAAAATGGAAATGAGAAGCAGAAATCTCATAGTTTTGGTTAAAGAAATGCTAGGGAATAAGGTGGAGATGGTGTTATTGTTGTGGTTTTACGTTTGTACAAAGAGGAGATAAAATTATGAATTGAAATGGGAATTAAAGAGGTAGAATTTAGAGAATCTTTCGGTCATGTGTTTAAATCAACCCGTTCAAGTAGGGAAAAATTGTTGATTTTGTCATATCCTTAACTGATTGAGTCTCATGATCTCTATTTGAAATTATGTAATATTTTCTTTCATATACAATTCTTAATTAACAAATTAACTAGTATTATTGATTCGACCTACCAATTGTTTTTAACGAAAAAAAAATGTCAATTTATGAAAAGGTTTTGATGAATTCTATTGTTACTTACCATTATTAGAAAGTGATGAAATGATCTATGTTATTATTAGGATTTGCACGTTCGTAGCCTAAAATTGATGAGTTTCAAAGAATTGGCCATAGCCATACGAGCTTTCCATAATGTTGTTTTATTTAAAAAGAAATTGTTTTTTCATTATGTTTTCTCTAACTTTTTAAAAACAAAAACAATTAAATTAAAAAAAATAATATGAATCATACTCAGTTATAGGGGGAGTTACACTTAGGCCAAGGGGGCACTAGGCCCTTGAGTTTTCAAAAAATTTTAAGGGTATAATAGTAATTTTTTAAAATATTAGTATATTTTTTAATTATTATTATATAAATTTTATGTGGTACTAGACCTCAAAAAATTTTAATAAGTATTTTGAAATCTTTTAAGGGCATAATATAGGAGTAGTTTCTCAAAAATTAATTGTTATTTCAATATTTAAAACTTTTTTTAGAGTATTACTAATTTTATAAAAAAATAAAATTCTAAATTTTAACCGAATGATATTAATAGTGAAACACAAATTTTTTTATAAAAAAATTTAAGACATCATTATTTCTTGACTTATTTTTTACTATCAATTTTATTTTACTATAATCACTAATTTTATTTAATTTAAATTATTAAATAAATTATCAAATGAAATTCTACTGCATTTATTTTGTTATTTTTTTCATTAATTTAAAATTTTAGTGGCTTTATTCTCTTAATCTTATTGCTATTATTGAAATTTCTCCCTAACTATAATTTCCTTATACTCAAATTTAAAAAAGAAAATTCTTTTGTAAATTAAAGTCATATCATTTATTTTATTTAATTTATAATTTTAGTTAAATTTTTTTTTCGTGATTGCTATAAAAAAATAAATTTGAGATAAATTACATAAATTTTTTTATTTTAACCTATTAATATATTTTAAGTACAATAATTCTTAATGTTAAGTATTTATTATTTTTTTAATTAACAACAACTTTCATTTAATTTTTAGCAAGTAGATTTTATTTTTTAAAAATTTTCTTGTGAATTTATATTATTTTTATAAATTACATATTTTTTTAATTGAGCCCCCTAAATAGGTTTTTTGACTCTGTCACTGCTCAGTTGCCATTAGGGATGGCAACAGGTAGGGTGCCCGAAAAAATCACCCTACCCGAATTTGAATCTGAACCTGATTAATATTTTCAAAACTTGAATCTATTCCAAATTCGATTAAAATTTATTTTTAACTATCCAAATCCGTCCTAAATCCGACTATTATTATCAACAAAAAAACTTGAACCCATTTAATTTTATATATTTTAATTAATATTTTGTATGAAAATTTATTTTAATTAATAATTTATATTTTAAAAATTTAATAATTTCATAAAATATTTAAATTTTATTTTATATAAAATAAAATATATAAAATTTTATAAATATTATTATCAAAATATATATTTTATATTTAATTAAGTATTTATATAAACAGATTTAGATAATGGATACCCGATATATAAAACCTGAATCCAACTTAAACCTGTTACGGATATTATTTTTTAAATTAAACTCATTCCGAACTCAATTATATAATATCAAAATTCACCTTATTAGAATTTAATCAAATTAAGTATCCGCAAAAACTCCCTGTCATCCCTAGTTGCCTTCTTTTTCTCATATCATTGATAATACGTAACTCCACTCTCACACGATCGGTTAATAAGAAAAAGTCATCTTTCTATATTATAAGAGTAGAAAGACGAGTAGAAAAGGTCCAATAAGCCAGAGGGCTTGGACCCATATCAAACTACAGAGATTAAACATTGCTTGAAGAACAATGAGGCCTTTTTTCTGATCCATTGGCTGATGAAACCACCAGAATCCTCTTTCTCATGATCCAATACTTAATTGATCCACTTTGAACTTATTTGGGCCAATACTAAAATTTTTGCCATGATAATAAAGCGAAGCAGGAGGAAAGGCCCTTTAATCATGTATCAACAACCCCAGTAAATTCATTGGAAATCAATTATATAAATTTTACTAGAATTAGACCAATTTTTTAAAGCTTCATATGAAACACAATTAATTAATCATTAACCTTCACTTATGAGTTAACAGTCTAATAGTTATGATCTTCAATTATAACATGATTAATTGTTTTTCCGAATGGGAGACAAAAATCTATCCATAAATGTCTTATATTTCTTATCGGTCTATATATTTTGAATGCAAGCTCGAAGAATTTAACATCATAATAAGATAAGCAACATAAATTCAAAACCAAAATTGGGGAGTATAGAACAATGAGTGTAAGGTGTATCTGTCCAACTGAACTGGGAAAATGGAACAGAAGATATTCATTCCTGAATCATAGCAAATAAAAAAAAGCAGCACCCAAATAATGCAACCATTAAACTTTTTCACTAGAGACCAAGTCCCTGTCGCTTTTAAGAGTAGATAAAGTTCAAACTCGTCATTCCCACATTGTGGCCCAATTCTGTAGCCCCTCCACCTCCAGGCTCCATCCATCAGGACAATTATATTTATAAAAATTTGCTTTGGGCCCTTCATCGGGTCGGCCACATCATAAATTTCCTGGACCATGCCAATGCTTACTTTCAAACACATATACGGCCAAGGTTCAATAATTCTGTGACCAACCCGACTCTTGTCCTCAACCATAACTACCGTCCAAGTCAATTTGATAATAATCCACTTGCATCTAAATATAATATAACCACATCTAACTATTGAGGAATCGTTCACAGTGAATCACATCCTTCTCAACTATTTGATTGTGTGAGGACAAGCTCTTCTAGCTGGCTTATTATTGGTGCAAAACTGATCTCTAATCACTCTCCTTTTCTTGACGTTCTATTTTTATCACAATGATAGTGTATTTGTATTATTATACTAAAAATATCATTAACCACCAATTAATCACTCCTACCCACCCATCCATCGTCGGATGGATTAGAATCATCATAGAAGGTTTCAGGTTTGGGTATGATTCTGCAATCGGTGCGTCAATAGGATCTTGAAAAAGGCACTATACAAACGTTTTGCAA